>NC_089795.1:10047802-10070302 GCF_040412425.1 Macrobrachium rosenbergii | reverse complement strand
TGGGCAAAGCTGCAGTATTTCACACACCTGCCGCAGAGCAGACAAAAGGGGCAGGCAACAGTGAAGATGAGTAAAGGGAATAACTTGATACTCCAAACCATGAACCACACAAAAGGGCAGGCAACGGCAAAGCTGAAAAATGCAGCAGACCTCTTGCTCAGAACACCACGACTCGAAAATATGAATATAAAAGAGGAAATGATCCCACATGGGTGTGTTGCCAGGAACAAGCGAAACGCCCACCGGTGCAGTGGGGAGAAAGAACAATCTAAACCCTCACTTAGCGGCAAAAGGTAAACAAAACTCAAGTGAACAGCTACGTTACTGGGCTACAAACGAATCATGTTCCCTTTTCATGATAATATATTGACTGGTATCTGACGGTTGCCTTCAAATTATTAGAATGAACTTTCACAACTAATGTTACACACGTTACTGTGGTTATATTTTATTCAGTGTTGCAACAACGGGGATAAAGAAGTGCATTTCTCTTGATTACTTCTGGAAAACACTCAGTTTTGGAACAAAAGGGAAAAACAAGGTCAGTTGTCCCCTATATTATTTTGGCAATGCTTTTTGGTATCTCATAACTCTGTTGATAATTTACGTTCCAGAAGAACTCAATTCCTTCTTCCCTCCTTATGAGACTCATGATTAAACGGGATATAAGTCTTCAAGGACCTTTGATCAAACTGCTGCAGTTCCAGCTGATACACGACTTAACCCAATCCCGAAACGCCAGTCAGACGGGCTTCTCTCCAGACCGGGTGTACAGATACTGGAAGATTCAGGTGCAATTTCAGTGACAGCATAAGCAAATGGAAGGAGGGTCAGGATAAGGGATGACCCCAATGTTCCCCGCTCTGTCGAGCCAAGGGTATGAAACGACTGCCTTCTTTTGAATAGACCTGTCCCGTGGAGTGGTGTCCTTACCCTCTTCTCTGGAAGACATTAACCATGGGTCACCTGCCTCTGAGTCCAGTCCTGTCAGGTCACAAAAGAACTCTCACCAGAGTTAACCAGAGTATTTTAACAAAAGTATTACCCAATATTCTCAGAGCACCTGCCTTGACTATGGCATTCCCTGGTAAAATACTTTTGTTAAAATACTCTGGTTAACTCTGGTACAGTGGTACAGTGCCACACTGGTACCCAATATTCTCAGAGCACCTGCCTTGACTATGGCATTCTCTGGTAAAATACTTTTGTTCTAATACTCTGGTTAACTCTGGTACAGTGCCACACAGGTACCCAATATTCTCGGATCACCTGCATTGACTATGACATTCCCTGTAAAATACTTTTGTTAAAATACTCTGGTTATCTGGTGCAGTGGTACTGTACCACACTGGTACCCAGTATTCTCAGAGCACCTGCCTTGACTATGGCATTCCCTGTAAAATACTTTTGTTCTAATACTCTGGTTAAGAAGACACTTTTCAATAGCTTTGTATTTAAAAGGAAATAAATGATCTTAGGTAATGATTGTCTGTCCCTCCTCAAGCATGAAGGCAAGCTTTTAATGATGTGGGTCCAGTGATCTAATATATTTTGCTAAACATTTTCTACTAGCTTATGAATACCTGTATAACTGTGGTAGATATTATCAAAACACTTATTCAGTGCAACCACTCCTGTGAATGATTAATTGATAAGTGATTACTGATTCCGTGTTTCACTTAGTCAGAAGCCATATTTTATGCATAAATATCGAGGTGATTTCTCGGTCTCTGTCATATCCTGCAGAGTAACAGAAACTGAAATACTGTCCTCATTCTTTACAGTTTAAGCACATCAATTTTACTTCAGTTTTATATCTTTCGCAGTAGTTTTGTTTTGATTTTTTTTCGTTCGCTTACATATGCTTGATCCATTGCACACACTGAGTATTTGTCCATCACTCGTGATTTTTAATTCGTGTAATAACGTACATTTTGTGTTATCTTTTTATACACAAAATATAGCTTCTGACTCTTGAAGGAATTAAAAGACACTGAGAAATGATTGTGTTCATTTTATTAATATGGAATAATGAGTGGAAAGGGTTGCATTTTGGAGTTGAGCATCAAGTATATGAGCTCACCACATAGAAGTATAATCTACTTATGAATGCAAGGAGAGAGTAAATTGAATAAAAATAGATTGTTGTTTGATAAACAGAAAATCACCAGAGAACAAAAAGTGAGAATATGAAATCATAAAAGCCCTTTCAAATCCATCCCTCATTTCAGCGACAGAATAATTCCTAAACTCTGCAAGAAAATGCGAAAGTTAATTTAGAGGGAGGAGTACAGTCTTAGGGCAGCACCTTGAACTTCGGAACTATTACAGAGTGCAGATATCTCATCAAGCTTCCACTTCCATCAATTTATTCCAGAGGCCCTAGAGTTTAGCATCTCAGAAACCTCGAAAATTTTGGTATGTGAGTAATTTGCACTTCATACACACACAAACACACACATATATATATATATATATATATATATATATATATATATATATATATATATATATATATATATATATATATATATATATATATATATATATATATATATATATATATATATATATATATATATATATATATATATATATATATATATATATATATATATATATATATATATATATATATATATATATATATATCACATACACAATTGTTCTGTGCATTGTAGAATTACTAAAAGGACCTCATTCAAACTGGATGGTATCTAGTGGAGTATTTATTCAGAAAAAGTTACAAGCTTTCTTGGACAAACGGTCCTCATTATCAAGCATGAATTCTTGATAATGAGGACTCTTTGTCCAAGAAAGCTTGTAAATGTAGTATTTATTCAGAAAAAGTTACAAGCTTTCTTCGACAAACAGTCCTCATTATCAAGTATGAATACTTGATAATGAGGACTGTTTGGCCAAGAAAGCTTGTAACTTTTTCTGAATAAATTCTCCATTAGATACCATCCAGTTTGAATGAGGTTCTGTTAGTAATATATATGTATATATATACACACACACACACACCACCAACGTCGTATAGTCACATCTGGATATGCCATATTAATACTCACAATTGTTAAGTTAAGTATACCTTAGTTTAACCAGACCCCTGAGCTGATTAACAGCTCTCCTAGAAAGGGCTGGCCCGAAGGATTAGACTTATTTTACGTGGCTAAGAACCAATTGGTTACCTAGCAACGGGACCTACAGCTTATTGTGGAATCCGAACCACACTATACCGAGAAATGAATTTCTATCACCAGAAATAAATTCCTCTAATTAGAAGTCTGTTGAGCCCGGATGAAAAAGGAACAGTCCTTTGTGATTTGGTTCTCGTTAGCTCTCACTTGCGTCGAGTCTGGTGTGCGTATTCGCTGAAATACCTGCTTGAGAATAGGCCTCAAAGTTAACTCGTCCTGGAATCTGATTTCCAGTGTCCTCCAGAAAGGTCTATGTTGTTAGTCTGACTGGTGATGGCGGAATCGAGAACCTTCTTTTGATACGACAGCTGCTTTTGAAAACCAGCTCAGCCTAACTCCAATTTATGTAGGAAAATCCCCGAATTCTCTGAAGCACATCGTACTGATCTTCTGTGCACTATTAAGCTTTGTGAGACGGACCTACCTGTCTCCCCAACGCCAACCTCATTTCGGTTACTGCATGGGATCTTGGAAACATCGGCGTCCGGTTGTTTTGTTTTTCGTTCAAATATACATTTGTGATCGAACTCCCGATGGATTTGGGATAATGAAAAGTAAATGGATTGTTTGATTTGCGTTGTTCAATTGCTATTTTAATGTTCTCAGCTTCAGGAAGATTACTCTCGGGACCTGTTTTTAGAGCGAATGATACACCTAGATTTAATATATATATATATATATATATATATATATATATATATATATATATATATATATATATATAATAATTTTATCACACCGTGATTTATATACAATCATGAAGCTACAAATGTTGTTTAATATCCAGTTCACGCTACTTCGGGAATATCCCCGATGGGGAATTATCACCGAAGGGGAATTTTATAAGCGACAAATGGATCAGTGAGGCCGGGTCCGGCTCAGTGGTTTGACCCAAGGGTTTGACCGTCGACTGGAGTTGCTGGAAAGTAACGTGTCGAGGGATCGGGACCCGGCGGTACCACTGATCCGTTTATCACTTGTAAAATTCCCCTTCGGTGATAATTCCCCATCGGGGATATTCCCGAAGTAGCGTGAATTGGATATTAAACAACATTTGTAGCTTCATGATTGTATATAAATTTATATTATATATATATATATATATATATATATATATATATATATATATATATATATATATATATATATATTTATATATATATATATATATATATGTATGTATGTATGTATGTATGTATGTATGTATGTATGTATGTATGTATATGCAGGAGCTGAAGAAGTTTGAAGGACACAGCCGCATTTTCAGATTTCAATATTAAGCAACAAATAACCATTCTTATCAAGTTAACGATATGTTGGGAATAATTTTCATACTCAAGGAGTTAAATAAAATCAACGCACCTACTCTGTCCAAGACATGAACTTTTGCCTTCTTGAGTTGAATAGCTATCAAGTCTTTGTTCCCTTTTGTTCATAAGAAAAGGCATTAAAATCGGAAGTTGTATTTATCACATATAATTCCTTTATGTTGGAATTTATTCTCAAATGACAGAGAATTTTATATTAAAGTTATTCATGTCTTACCATTGAAAGTACTTATTGTATATATCTAGACAGATATGTATATATACATAATATATACAGAGACACTAAACTATAATATGTCGTTTGATATCCAATTCGCTCTACCTCGGAAATAATACCGAGGTGGAACTGTAATTCCCCTTTGGTATTATATCCGAGGTGGAGCCACTTTGATACCAAACGACATTTGTAGCTTTATGTTTCAGTCTATAAAACGTCACGGTAATGTGATAAAAATTATGACAAATAAACACAAATTAATAAATAATAAATAAGTATAGATAAAAAACAAATAAAAATAAATAAATACTACTTTCCCCGATATGCTCCTCAACGCTAATTCATAAAATCAGCTGTAGAAACCCGAAGAAGAAGAAGAAGAAGAAGAAGAAGAAGAAGAAGAAGAAGAAGAAGAAGAAGAAGAAGAAGAAGAAGAAGAAGAAGCCGCGTTGAACAATGCAGAATCTCTGGTGGTGGACGTCGGGACGGAGGGCGGGATCGATGGGAGACTCAGTTCAACCAGAGAGGCCAGCATTATCAAATAGGTTGCATTAACTTTAATAAGAACGAATAACACTCTTTCAGAGACGGTCACCTCTCTCTCTTTTTCTTTTTTACTCTTTTTGCTTTCCAATTGTTTACCGATTCTTTGTTGCAAGAGCAGATTAGTTATGCACTGCCGCCATTATGTACTTCAGAACTTTGCAGTTTCCCCTTTTTTTTTATAGACCACGGATATTGGTTACATACAATATAACTGTTTTTACCAGTTCCTCGTTGGACGAGTCGGTAGAGTTCTCGGCTAGCACTCTGCGAGGCCCGAGTTCGAGTCTCCGGCCGGCCAATGAAGAGTTTGAGGAAAATTTATTTCTGGTGGTGGAAATTCATTTCTCGGTATAATGTGGTTTGGATTCCACAATAAGCTGTAGGTCCCGTGGTTCTTAGCCACGTAAAATAAGTCTAATCCTTCGGGCCAGCCCTCTCTAGGAGAGCTGTTAATCAGCTCAGTGGTCTGGTTGAACTAAAATATACTTAACTTATACTAAAATTCAAATAGACAATGCCAAGATAATTTGCCTGTTATGTAGACGTCAAAACAGCAGCTAGACAATGCTAGCTAGCGCTCAGAGTAAGCAACATGGACCTGGTGGCCATTCAGCGCTGTAATCCATCAAGAACCCAGACGGTATTTGGGCTCGAAATGAAATGCAAATTCTGAACTGACTTCTCTCGTAGATTCTATATTCTTCAGGCAAGCATTTTTCCTCTTTTATTAGTTTCCCTTTTTTCGAATATTCGGTCTCAAGAAAGTAAAGTAGAATAAAATAACGAAGAGCGATAACGAGTATAGAATGTTTTCAATTGCTAACCATTTTATTCCCCAATGCAAAAAAATTCACAGACTATTTAGAGAAAGAATCCAGTTGTATTCTCAGAAGCTAAGCTAATGGAAATGACACTCGGGATACATTCAAAGGGCAAAGCATCAGTGGCGGCCAATGGAAAAGCTTCGGAAGCGGGAGAATATTCAAGAAAAGCACTCGGCAATGGCGGTTTCTTCTTACAAATAACAGCAAAATATAAACCTTAAGGTAAATAAAAGGCGCAGGGGTTAAGAGTAACTATCAGCAACGCTAAAACGGGTAGTACCAACACGAGTACCTACCGTCGTTACCAGATACGAAAGAGAAAAGGTTGAAAAAGATTCTTCGGCTTTGGGATAGACTGTATGTCATTCACAAAGGGCCCAGGACAAGAGGTTTTGAGGTTAAAACTGAAAATATTGGATCCATGAAAATAATGAAAAAGAAAAATTATGTTTGGTGTTGAACGTTTAATATTCTCACCCTATTAGTAGAACAAAAGGTAAAAACGAAGGAATTTAACCGAGTAAGTAGTGGATGGACTATACTACAAAAATTTTTCTATGTTCAGAATGTGCAATGCCTCACTAACTACCCGAGTTTCATGGACAATCCTTTATAGAAATCATCCAATGGTGAATCATTAAACGCCCCCAAGTTTCTTCCCTATAAAGCAGAAGGAACTTTGCATTTTAATGCTTGTTGTTCTAGCATTTAAAAAAAGTTTTATCATGTTAGTACTGATTCTGTTTCTGATATCAAGCGCAACGTTCGGCCGTCTGCTAAAAATAATCATGCCAGCGTTAATTGTCTGCATTACATTACTTCATAAATGTGAACAAAGTTAAGTGACAAGGGGTATATGAACAAGGCTCGTGTTCATTCGAGGTTGAAGTCCTCTTGTTAAAACGGTTAAGCTGCAATGATTGGGTCCCTGCGCAAAGCGAAAATGGACAATATTTGGAATTTAGAGTATCTGCAGAATACGTTTGAAAGTCAAGTGTTTACCCTTTAAAGTGGACTTCTTTTACCTTGAAAAGAGGACTTTTTTCTTAATAGCATTTCCTAGAACTTACAGCATCATGAAGATTTTATTAACCTCATAATCTTGAATAGTGATCCCTATCATTCAATCCTGGAAAAAACTACCTTATGAATGCTTTGCTGACATACAAGAAGTCTCATTTCACTATATTTCACTTATTCAGAACCTTATATTGTAAGCCTCATTTTATATTCACGGACCCTTTGCTAAAAATCTCTATATATGACTTTTCCTTTGCACATTATTCAACAGTAACTAGTGGCCAGAGAATGCTGCATAAATAGGGGCTTTCGTTCTTATGTTTGGTATTAATAGCTTGGTTTTTAAATTGAAAATCATGTTCGAGTTAAAAATTATATTACGCAAGCTATGAAACAAATGAGGAGCCCTGCGTCTCGGCTCGAATATGAAAAGCAAGTGTTAAGTCATCAGGGTGAACCACACCCGACTCGGTGTGAAACACACTTACACACTAACACACCTTCAACCTCGAACATGAGGCAAAATGAAAAACACGACAAAAACACTAATTTTACGAACGGATAAACCTTCACAAGGAAATGAGTGCAAAACAGAAAATAGCACCATCCTTACACTAGACTCTAGTACCATCTCACTTCTCTCTCTTGTTTCATCATTAGTTAACAATGAAACAGATTAAACAGTATCACATAAGCATTATCGTTGTTATTATTGTTATTATGATTATTATAACTTCAGATATGTAATAACAGTTACTTCATTACGCGCGGAAATCCTTTGGTTATGTGTCATGATGGCATCGCGTGCGAGAAAGCTAGTCAGGCTCTGAGGACACGTAAGTCAATGATGTGGCCAAAAATCTCTTTGTGGAGTCGCACGTGGGTGTCTCAGCAAGTCACTCATTACTGTCGATGCTTCCCATCTTACCATTACATTGGATGGGATGTGTGAACACATCTCTGTGACCTCCTTTGCCCCCTCATCATATCAGTACAACTGCTGCTTCTGTTGGAGGTAAACGCACAGCTCTGTCAGTGGCTGCTTCTGTTGGAGGTAAACGCACAGCTCTGTCAGTGCCACCAAGTTCTTTTGTAGCTCACACTACCCATTGCTTGACTTTGCTGTTCATTTTGGCAGTCGAAACTACATTAGGATTCCTGGTTCTCGTTTACCTTTCAGCGCCAACGTACCAGCAATTGTACTTGTCCACGAGACGCTCTGCAAGGGATGAGCTGGTGACGAAATTGTCTGCAGGCCTTTCTGGGTCTTCACTCTCTTCACCAGGTTGATGACAACTTAGGGACTCAGGTTCATTTCTGCTTTTTGGGAGTTGTATCGGATTGGAAACGATGGTTGTCTTCCCTTGATGCATGGTGATGTCATGGATGATGCTATCAACAGCAGCCCTACAGAAGGACTTATTGTTGACATACTGTCTCTTGTTGCTAGTTTTATGTCACTGAAGCAGTTTCACCTTATGTAAGGCTACGTCAGCTTTCACTGATGGCTAGTAAAATCACTGACGTACAATGCTGTTTCTACAAGATATACCCTGTCATTAATATTGTCACCAAGAACTTTTTAATGATTGCTGAAACACCTCAACAAAGTATTTTATGATGTACAAGGCTACTATGACTTCATAAAATACTATTGAGGTGTTTCAGCAATCATTGAAAAATTCTTGGTGACAGTGTTAATGACAGGGCATATCTTGTAGAAACAGCATTGTATGTCAGTGATTTTACTGGTCATCAGTGAAAGCTGACGTTGCCTTACATAAGGCAAAACTGCTTCAGTGACAGAGTCTGCAAACTGGGGAATCCTGGTTTCTGTTGAGAACTAGTCCTATATTTCAAGCAGGTGCACAACTCCCATGTAGATGAGGATGCCCCGGAAAAACAAGCATGTCCAGTGTGTCAGTCTTCAAAGGGGTCCTGGGGTGGCTCCGTCTTGAATATAAGTTAGTCCTGAAGACTAGGTGCTCAACGAGGTCGAACTTCCCAACAGATTACATAAAAAGATTATCGAAACAAAGTCTGGAAGATGTGGGCTGCTCACGCGCTCCTTTACCAAGTTCCTGGCATTGGATGAAGATGGTGCATTTTGTGCAACATCGTTTCGGGGCTCAGGTTCATCCTCTCCCGACCTGGCTCCTCCCGCAGGGCATATCGGGTCTTTGAAACATCAGCCGAAAAGACTAGAAATTAGGCAAGGCTTAAATTCAGAGCGAGGTGATAAAAGTGACATAGAGAGAAAGAGAGAGAATCTGCATATATCTTTTTTGGTAAAATGACAAAGAAGAAAAAAAAAGAGTGGTACAGAAAATTTGCACACATCACATCATCATAAAAATGGCAGATGGCAGCAGTGTTCAATCCTTTTTTGAGAATGAAAAAAATGTATAAAGCTATGACCTCTTCACATCTTCAGAGGTCGCCTTCTTCTTCAATGGCTTCGTCCCCAAGAAGGGTACTTGGAGTTTCCAGGTAGTCACAGTCACAGTCATCACCTCTGACATCAATGTCAGCATCGCTGAAGTAGACAACGCTGACTTCATTCACTGTCTTCACTTTCAAGAACGACTGTACCTGAGATAAGAAAGTACTTATAAAAACAAAATGCACATGCAGTATTCACTTCTATCTTCTAACTATGACACTTAATCTCTGGATCGTTATAGGGCATTATCTTGATGTTCTAGAGCATTATTTGCAATAATGCTCGTTTGTTGCCAAGTAAACCCCTAAACCTGTTTCAGTTGTATTGATTACATTTTTTTGTTTTTTTTCACCACTTTCCTGATCACCATTGCTTACCGTCATCACCAACTATCCAGCGATGGGAACCCTAGTCTTTGAGAAACTACAGTGCTTGCATTGCTAGAGAAGTGGCTGGGCTGTGAAACTGATCACCATTGCTTACCGTCATCACCAACTATCCAGCGATGGGAACCCTAGTCTTTGAGAAACTACAGTGCTTGCATTGCTAGAGAAGTGGCTGGGTTGTGAAGAGGAGCAAGCAATTGCAGTTTTCCAGTGGTTTCTGTCTGGAAGCATACTGTCTCACTCTGGGCAGCGTGGACATACTGTACTTGGTTATTGCAATTTTCAATCTAAAACTTGCTCACAAGATCCTTGAAACGTTCTGCTATTGACTGGAACTCCCAAAAATGATACAGTGAATAGTTCGGGAGATTTGCACTAAAAAAAATTAATCTGGATGTCGCAGTTTAAACATATTTCAAGAAAAAAGCAGTATCTACAAACTTCAACTGACTTGAGTACCATGGAAAGACGCCACCTCCCCAAATGTGCTTCCAGGTAATTTTTTTTTTCTTTTTTGCAATTTCAATTTCCAAGGTAAAGTTAAAAGATTTACATGATTTTAAATCACGTTTTTCCACGGGTTCTGTTTCCTGGTGCAAGTTTCCAATCGTATTTTTGATTTCAGACATTCTTGAGTTTTGTGCTGACGCTATAATGACTGGAAAGTGTGAGAGGTAGGCAGCTTTTTGGGTACAAATAGTGTTCTCATTACGTGCAACACCACAAGATCACTCAATTATATTTGATTATTCCCTTTCATTGAACACTTCTTTCAGTGACGTTCTTTACTTTATTTTATTATATTTTTTTTTGCAGGTTCCTTGTCGACAGCCAGTGAATACCATTCCATAAATACTGAAAGCTGCCTCCACCAGTCTTTCTCACGTAAAACCTTTCGTGATCTACAGCGTAAAACACTTTCCATGATTTCGTCAACATTAACGTGTTTTTCATTATGGACTTTTGAAATACTGTTAATGCTAAATGATGTCACATACTCATCTATTTAGTTATCTTTAGAAAATGATGAATGCCTTTCAAGTATGTCCATTTATCGAGAATTATGAAGGTAGATACTTGAAATTTTTTTGACTCTACAGTTTTTGACTAGTCAGAGGACAAATGACTCTACATCCATAATCTTACTCCATTTACGCGACTTTTGTCATTTAATCTGGCATCGGTAGCTGGAATTTTTAAATGCTTTTTCATTCGGAAAACTTGGCTCAGTTTTTAACTTTTACAGAAAAATTACATAAGAGCTCTGAAAGTGGGTAGCTTGTCTAATAAATCTTCCTACAGGAAATTTCTTTGTGAACAATCTAGTTAGCAATTTCTCTTACTACCTAGATACAAACTTTTAAGCCATCTGATAAACTTCTCATTAGAACTTATTTTTTCAATATCTTTATAGAGAAGTAGATGATGAACATGATCAAAAACTATGACTAGTCTATGATTTGAAATTCCTGTCTGTCAATCTTTGCACTGACATAGGTACATATTCCGCAATGCATTATAGTGCATTCGACATTATTCGCAATCTGCATTTAACAGTGTCAGGGAATGTCAGTTCTTCATTATCTCTGGCCGCATTTTCTTAACCTCAGTTTATTAATACCAGAGTTCGAGTCATTTCTTCTTTCATTTAAACGATTCATGATAGTATTTCTACATATTCCTGCTTCAATGCAAGGCAAAATGTTCTGAGAACCTGTATTGAAACCACCTTTATTTGGCGACTTTCTGGACTTTGTTCATATTTTTCCATTTCATGGTGATTTTTCTCTGATCACCTTGTCACTGTCATTTAGTTTACTTTTAAACTATTGTCATTTAGTTTACTTTTAAACTATTGTCATTTAGTTTACTTTTAAACTATCTTGAAAATACTTTTGCGATACTTTTTATTCATTTACATAAGCCTCTGCTGTCTATATCATTACGCTTTCTGCTGGACTTGTAGTTATAAAGTTTCCTCTTTTGGTATTTTACATCATTTTAGACGAGTTTTATCCCATATTCCTCCAATCGGTGTTACAATGAACTAAACAAACTAAACATACATCTTTAGCATGTTCCCAGCCATTCAGTAACGTTGGGAAACTCATTTCCCCTCACTTTTATAATAATTCCACATCACACGAATATCTTCTTCATTGCTTTTGTTTCAGGAAGAGACGAGTTTGGTACCAATATCCTTGACCCACACCCGTGCTGTCTCTAAACACTTTCCATTATCTTAAATATTACAATTTAAACTAACGAGGACAGTTGCAAATGATATGCTTCTGGGAACAAGTCATAAATTCTGTCTACTGGAGATGTATAATTTTCTCCTAATGAATCACTTTCTTGGAAGGTGACATTTATCTTCTTTATGTCATTCAGCTCTAAATGTCAAGTTCGTTGATGCAATTCTTATTAGGAAATACACTTACTTTCACGGCGGACATCAGCTGACGTAAACCAGTGGAAATAATGACAAACAAAGATATTATCAATGTTATGGTGGTAATACAACACTAGTAATTAGAGGTGTTCCCGTTCTTGGTTTTACCCTTTTACTAGCTGAGGCTTCTAGACTTAAAAAATCAAAATGATTTGTATTATCTACTGAATGGCTGTAGCCCCTTCAGGTCCGTTACAGAGACTTCAAATAATTTTATGATGTAAAAGCATGTATAATGAATAAATACTCTTGTGCTCTTCCCTTGTAATATGAACACACCAGTCATAATATTTCAGATACTGACAAAAATTTCATTTGTGCACAATTGTTCAGTTCAAATCCAATGATGTTGAACCCTATACCGGCACTCCTTGAAATCGTGGAAATAAGAGAAATAACCATGTATGTGGAATTAGAGCCAAATTAAAAGTAATTTACTCTTGTGACTTCTATTTTTTTTCTTACATGAGCGTATAAAGGAGTTACATCGCTTTTTTTGAAGTAACCGTAATCATCGCCCTTCCGACGACAAGGGGATTCGTTCATGACAGTTAACAGTCGCTTGGACTGTTTATGGACATAAATCTTACAAGATGAGGATGTATATGAGAACAAGAAACAAAGTAATATTTATAAGAAAAAACTTATTGCGCAACAGTAATATGCAAAAATACTAAAAAAATACTGAATTAAGGCATTGACTTATAGTTTAGATATCTAAAAATATCTGTAATTTTAATCCATTTTTAGCATGAAAATAAAAGGGAATATGAGCTAGAACAATGATAATGACTTCCCAACTACTACAGAGGATAAAGTACAAAAAAAAAAAATATGTAAATACTAAATCTCAATTGTGAAACATCATGCATGCATACAGTTCACGAGGAACCCCAGGAAACAATTCCTATCTGGTTTCATGCACAAATGGATCTTACATACTGAACCAACAATGTGCTATCTAATAATATGGACTTTCTTACTGTAGTGCTCACCAGTTTGCCCGTCATCATAGATAGGCAAAAGAGTTTTGTGTCTGTCAAACCTGACACTATCATCAGGCATGACCGACCGCTAAAATCGCGGTGGTTTAGGCATTTCCAAGACCGAGCTGAAGTCAACAGCATTCGTGAGAGGCTTTCCAAGAGCAATCTCTCCAACAGAGGAGCTAGCTGTGAATGATAACAGGTCGAAGACATAAGCAAGAACCCTCAGATACCAATGCTTTTATTTCATGGGGGTCTGATATAGATGCACAAACGTGTCATTCTTACCAGTGCCCCTCTTATGGGCTTTAGCATCAGATTGAGCACTGTGACAACTTCATCATCCTTCCACCTACAAGGTCAGAATTGGAGTAGTACTCAGAAACTCTTCCTGGTTTATTTTTGACCTTGCATGACATTTGTAGCTGTAAGTGGAGGCCTTCCCATTCAGTTATGCCGAGCAGTACCTGTGTATCGATAACCATACATCTTTTGCAAGAGCTGTGCTGTTTCAAGACTGGTGGAACAATTGTCGGCATATGAGCAACAGGGTCTATTTCAATCAAATTTTTTTGGCCGAGGTCAAGGTAATTTGGGTTGAAATGGGGTGACTTCTTTCTTTATCAGGAAGAGCTACTTGGCTGTGCATCAAAAGTTGTAGATGAATGCCATGAATATAACCAACAACACTTAAATTGGCAACCAATCTGACCCACTTATCTGGCTTAGTTTTGATATATTATTTCAGATTGACAGCTCAGTTAGAGCAGCAGCTTCAGACTTCATTAACGTCTGTGGCGCGGGTTCAAATCCGCAGCTGACCGGTCAGAGAGGCGGGCACTTTGCTATCCGTGTAGACACCCCAGGATTATGTATGTAATCAATGGATAGGTTTGCTTAAAAGCAAATGGGTGTTACAGACTAATACACACACACAAACAAAGCCACTCCAACATCTCCTAAAAACATAACAGACACCTCACACGTCTCGACTGTCGACCTAACCACGCAACAACTTCTCGCTGCTGGGAGAAAGGGCGCTGGTGACTGGTATACTACATGTACATACGCCACCAGGGTCTAAGCGGTGACAGGCAGGGCAACCGGTCGAGACTACGGTCTACCCCAAAAGCCAAATCAAAGTCCTTCAAAAGAAGGCATCGTGCTTACCCCATACAAATGGGAAAAAAGCACGCTAAAAGAAGAAAATTTCAGACTGACAGCTGTTTTATCTTTATAACCAACCATAACCTCATCAATAATTTGTTTAGTAGTGGCCTGTAAAGGAAGAAATGCCTTGGTTGCAAAGTCCAAAGGCACCCTGATCAAAAAGCTGTCACATGACCTGCAACTTGTTTCCTTGCCATTGGAATGAATGAGCCTCCTCAGAGTCTACCTGAAACGTTTAGACGACCTGTCTTTTGCCACTTGGGGAACCCTAGTGACAGTTGCCTCATGATCAGCTCTATAAAGTTGAACATTTCATCCCCAGTTGTTAAGAGAGTCGCGTTCATATCCTCCAGTTCTGCATAGAGATTCGTCAGGTAAATAATGTGATCCGGAAGGTCATACGTAGACAACACAAGGAAATTCTCATGAGGTGTCAACAGGGGGCTGGGTTGAGGATGCAAGCGATCCGGGGTTGGGGCGGGGGGAGGGAAGGATTTAGTCATCCTTCTCCCACCACATGCAAGTAAGTACTCATACTTTCATGGGAGGGGCTGGTTTCGATTCATATGGAGTCTTCTTCTTCATCTCCAGGTGCCACATCGTGTGTCACGAAAGCCAATTAGAGGCATGACGGGAAGCAAACATTCTCTCTCTCTCTCTCTCTCTCTCTCTCTCTCTCTCTCTCTCTCTCTCTCTCTCTCTCTCTCAAGTATGTCAGGCATCTTTTACATTTCACAAATGAAGGTTTCCAAAGCATATGAACTTTCACAACAGTATAATTAATAGCAAAGTTCAGAATACTCACCTTTGTGCCGTTTCTGTTTGGGTACAGCAGAACTTGTGCTTGCAAGCACTGCATTGGGCTCGTCCTCATCACAGAGAATTTCACAACTTATTTTGGGGGGGGGCGAGTATGTCGTACCCAGATCCCCTTCCTCGAACTCGAGGTCGACTTTACTATCGGTGATGCAAACTGGAGAGTCGAGACTCACGAATGATCACATATCAACGAAAAATAAGTCGAATAAGAAAATAATGCATGGGGTTGTACTTGATAACACTTTCTTGCAGCATGGTACGTAAATAGTGCCTAGTTTTATGACATGGCAGATAACGCAAAAACGACGAACTTGGGGCTAATAAACCTGAAATTTTTTACGTGGTGACGTATGCTGACTGTGAATTTTAACGGATTCACGCCGCGAATAAGCATATTACTGCGCCATTGTGCGTAAATGTTTCCTAGTTGTAAAATTTAACATTGCACATAGCGCTAAAACGTCGCACTTTGAGCTAATAAAAATGCAAAACTGTAAGTGCTAACATATGCTGATTATCACCTTTAACAAATTAACAATGAAAATAAGCACATTCATCCGCAACAGTACATAAATATTGCATGTTATATGATTTCACACGCCAGATAGCATAAACTTGTCGAATTTTGGCCCAACAAACATGAATAACTGTATAAGATAACATATACTTTTTTACGAATTTTCATTGAAAATCATCGCACCAACACAAAAATTCACGTATGTCCATTTCACACCCATAAATTCCTCCACATAACTATAAACACCTTGCATTTCCCAATCACATGAGAGCGCTTGGGGTAAAATGCCCGCTCCAGGTCTTGACCGGAACAAAGAGTCGGCGTCAAGTGGCCACGCGTCAGCACTTTAATTTTCGGCTGTTTTTTGCCACTTGCAATGATTACAGCCACATATTTGGTGGTTCAGTAGTTACAAGAAGTATTTACCTAGACGTTGTAAGGTCATAAATCACTTACCGCCATTATTATAGGACCGGGGGTGGCGTCGGGTGGGTAGATCATAATCTGATTTGATGGACTGACACTTAACATACGTTCACCTGAATTTTGATTTTGCCGAGTTTGGTCACACAATGGAAAAGAGAATTTCAGGAAACCAAAGCGACGAAATCACAGTAAAGTCTGAACACAGAAAATAATTCAATCTGTACATTTCAACACAACTTGGTAACTGGGGTCTTGAGTTTTACCCAACGCACCGGGAAGTTTTGGGCAAGAGGAATTTGGGCATGATGGACGCGTTGTGTTGGAATTGCTCATGTCGTCTGCCTGTCATGTTGTTGGGAAAAAGAAGGGGACAAGTTTCATCCTTTGCAAATACTTCAAGCTGCTGGAGAGGCCGGGTTAAACAAACCGGACCGGATATAACCCGCTGCCGTCGTTTGCAGACGTCGGATATTTCGCAGCATTATCTGGACGTCTCAGCCAGATTTTCTAAATCCATCATCCATTTCATTATGGCTCGCTCTCGCCTGATGTTATTTCACGTCATTTTCGAATTTCGGCCGAATCCTGTTTTTTTATGAAGAGACTCTCATTTGTGACTGTGTTTTAGTGTGAAAAAAAAAACAACATATTTCTGTCAGGATACCGTGACTTTATAAGTAAAGTAAGTATATCTTAGTTTAACCAGACCACTGAGCTGATTAACAGCTCTCCTAGAGAGGGCTGGCCCCAAGGATTAGATTTATTTTACGTGGCTAAGAACCAACTGGTTACCTAGCAACGGGACCTACAGCTTTTTGTGGAATCCGAACCACATTACGAAGAGAAATGAATTTCTATCACCAGAAATAAATTCCTCTAATTCTTCGTTGGCCGGTCGGAGAGTCGAACGCTGGGCCAATAGCGTGCTAGCCGAGAGCTCTACGCACCCCTCCAAGGAAGAACTACCGTGACTTTATAATAACATTTTCGACTACCGACACGAACCATACTGCATATATTTGTGAACATTCGAAAAAACTAACCAATGTTGCTTGTGCTTAGGCGAACTGAAATTCATCTCTTCCAGAGTATTTATTATTATCCCCGCACTCAATAACATCTCAAGGTAACTCACAAGAACCCACACAAAAGAGAGAGAGAAAAAAAGGAAGAAAAATCTACGAAGGAAAAGTTACCACTGCAAGCACGGCAGCGCTCCTCTGCATTCAGGCGGAGACCAGGTGATTCGCTGAGCAAGCAAACAGCCCAGTGCATCCTACACACAGCACGACTGAGAATAACTCGATAAGAAAAAAAAAAAAAAAAGAAAAACCCTGAATAAAGTCAGCCCTTGTAAATAACCTATTCCACCCCCATAGTAACTCCATAAGAGAAAAACGAAAGAACATGAATAAAACTAAAAATATAAATAAAAAAAGGAATAAATAAAAACAGGAATAAATATATAGATATAAATAAAGATAAAATAAAATACAGAACAGAAGAGAGAAAATGAAATGTTAAACCAATCAAAATGAAAACTCAAAAAGAAAAACTCACTTTTTCCCTATACCTCGAATCGCAGCGACCGCCGACTCTGAACACTGAACACACTTCAACTAAAAACACACAAATATATAATTACGTTGAAGACTGCAGTAAATCACCCAACACCCGATAACCACCCTTCCCTAAGTCACCAACTGAGAAAGACTAACCATCGCTCCCAAAGCACAGTTGCCTCCAATGATTTATAAAAATGCAAGCTCAAGAAATTCTCCTGTCAGCCCCAAAGCACCAACAGCCCTATATTTCACCCCAGAGAACGCTTTAATTACTACGTACCCCTATTCGTATACCTATCTCTGCATCATCCATACTCTCTCTTCGGCGTGGATTCAGTCACAAAAGTGTTCGTTCTTAGCATTCTGTTTTATGAGAAAAACCCATACAGGTTTGTTTTGCAGCGACCATCGAAAAGTTGCAGGCGTTGGTAGCCTGACTGTGACGGCCTTCGAGATCTCTCTCTCTCTCTCTCAGACTCCTGTTCCTACTTCTAAGGTGTTGTAATCAAAACCTATCTTACAAAAAAGTAGTTTATTTGTGAAGCTAACATATAACAGGTTAAAAACCTTGTAAATAAGAAAAATACTAAATAAACCAAAAAGATTTTAAATGATAAATGAATATCTTCCCCAACAAAACATCTTAGCAAGCACCAAAATTATGAATAGGATTCTTCACCATGTCACTCCCTAACCCAGATAAGTCTCCATTGTAATTAGGCTCAGTCACAGTTCTTTTTAAATGACCACTTCCCATAATGGCTGTTACATGCATGTCTGTGCATATGCATGGCTATCCCAGCCTAACCATGGCTCCATTGAAACATCTGCCAAGGAAGAAATATTACCCCTCATTAACAACAAAATCAAAAAGGTCTGTGATACTATCACAACACCACGAACACATGTCAAAACACTGGTAATAAAAATGATATAAAAGATAAATCACTAAAACGATAATCATGCCTGTGTTAACACTTGTCAAGGTTAGTCATTCTCAAAGTTCAATACTCGATCTCTCAGCAAAAAGGGAATCCCGATTCCCAAGCGTTCCCAGTACGTCTAACCGATTTGACTTTTCACAAAGGAATGAATAACTCTTCACAAGAGCCCTTTGCACTTAGCGATTTTCACAATGCACAAAACAGTACACATTTCTGTTTAACACACCTAGAAATCCGATTAGAACAGGACCCAAGGCTTCTAGAAAATTCTATCTAGAACAGGGACAAAAACTCTGCCCAGACACGCGTTGATGACACTTCGAAATGCAAAGGTTAGTGTATGAAAAATGCTGAATTATCAGACTTCCAGGTCACATTCTTCTACCTGCGAGATTTGCTAAACATTGCGAGAGATCTGTGTGCCGTAAGCATGTACACAAATTCCACTTACAGAAGTGCAAACACACAAACACACACACATATATATATAATATAGGTGTGTGTGTGTGTGATTGTATGTGTGCGTATTATATATATAATATACATGTGCACAATCACACGCATGCAAATATTTATATATAATATATATATATATATATATATATATATATATATATATATATATATATATATATATATATATACTACTGACCAACCCAGCACTGCTCGGGAGAACTTTAAAGAACTCAGAAAAATGTTCCTGCTTTCCCTTTGAATTGTTTTGTCATGTAAAGTACAGTATGTGTACTATCATTGAAAATACTTTTCTTTCCTGTGATTAATAATTCTGACTTTAATTTATTACTTTATTTAAACATGATATATACATGTATCCTGGCACTTCTCTGATTAAAATGGAGAGAGAGAGAGAGAGAGAGAGAGAGAGAGAGAGAGAGAGAGAGAGAGAGAGAGAGAGCTTTTCTAGTATGACTTGATGTTTAACCCCATCCACAAATGGAATTTATAAATGAGAGAGAGAGAGAGAGAGAGAGAGAGAGAGAGAGAGAGAGAGAGAGAGAGAGAGAGAGAGAGAGAGAGAGAGAGAGAGATTGCAATCATGAATTTACTTACAACAGTTAAACACCTCATATATATTCCTCTCCAGATTGTTTGAGAGAGAGAGAGAGAGAGAGAGAGAGAGAGAGAGAGAGAGAGAGAGAGAGTTTAGTAGAGGCAGTTGCCCTATGGTGAAGATGGCGTTGCTGGCGGTAGTGTTGCCATCCTACCTGATGTTTAATTTCAGACCTTATTTAAACCGACTTTATAACGAAATACGTCACCATATCGTCACGAAGCAGTCACTATAGCGAATTCCGAATGTAAAGATGGAGAAACGATCGAATCAATTGGGAAATTTTATTTTAAACAGATAAAAAAAAGGAAATACCTCATATGTTGACACCGGCTTAGCCATCAGCTACTGCGCATGCGAGGGCGGGAAGGCATTCTCGGCTGTGGTAAAAGAAACTCTGCTTATAGAAATGACCGATATAGATTTTCAATATTGATTTTATCGAGGTAATTAACAATTACATTAATAATGATCATAAATTCAGTTTAAAATTCACGTCAATTCTGATAAAAAAAATTGATGCTATAGGGGATTTATTGTTGCAGGTTAACTTTTTGGATGTACTAAACTGATTATAGGGTTTGCAGTGGGAGGAGTGTAATGACGTCACCAACAGAAAAGGTGGTGGTTTTCTGCCCAAGCTCCTGGTGGCTCCCATGACGTTACTGAGGAAAAGGTGAACAGCGCCGGTAAAAACGAAAATTTCATTTGTTTTGCCTTTGTTTGTATGTGTCATGGATAGAGGTTTGATTTTGAGTTATAAACCTTTATGGGGTGACATAGGGGCAGCGTGCAAGATTTTGTCTGGGTCTGTCAAGCGGTTCAGATTTCTATAGCATCCAAACATACAAACATTCACTTTTTTTTATTTATATATATATATATATATTTGGAGAGAAATAATACATGTACATGTATATATATGTGAAATTTTTATCACACCGTGATTTATATACAATCATGAAGCTACAAATGTCGCTTAATATCAAATTCACGCTACCTCGAGTATCTCCGATGGAGAATTATCACGATAAATTCCCCTTGGTGATAATTCTCCATCGGAGATCATGAAGCTACAAATGAGCTTAATAGCTACCTCGAGTATCTCCGATGGAGAATTATCACCGATAAATTCCCCTTCGGTGATAATTCTCCATCGGAGATACTCTCGAGGTAGCGTGAATTTGATATTAAGCGACATTTGTAGCTTCATGATTGTATATATATGTGTGTGTGTGTACCCTAAATGCCTACATGAGGGTGTACAAAGCAACCTTTTAACCTGAAAAAATCTCCCACAAAATGGGGTGTCGTCTTATATGCCGAATATAAAAAGCAAATCTTTAATCCTGCCGAGATTTTTAACGATAGGCTAACCCCCGAAGTGCCGATAGTTGTGTCAATAGTTAACTACCATCACAACTGTCAACACTGTAAACAAAACAACTAAAATTACTGTAATTACCATTAGTATACCAATGAGCGAGCTCTCACTTTGTTACCAGGTTTATCCAGAGTACCATTATTCAAATACAGTTATCGCAAGACCCCATCACGGCCACATCAACTATTGGTAAAAATAGAAGGATTAGACATGAAGCTTCGTTCAAGTTAAAAGCAGTAAAATTTGCAAAGGAAAAAGAAGAAGCAGAAACTGAGACGCCATCAGATTCGAAATTTGATCTGTACAATGATTTCCTTACAAATAAATCACAAGATGTCATCAACGCACTTATGATATCAGATGCTGAACATGATAATGAATTTGAAGGATTTTAATTGTTTGAAATTTTTAAAAAAATGTTTTAATCATTGAAAATAAAATATTATCCTTTATATATACCTGTACTAGTATTTTTTTAAATGACCTCACCATTGCTTATGCCTACTTCAGCTGATACGTAGTGTTATTTAATTTAATGAATTTGCAGTCGTCTCATATGGTGAACTTACCTCTAAACCTACATTTTTATATGAAAAATGGGGTCGTCTTATACGGTATGTGTATGTATATATATATATATATATATATATATATATATATATATATATATATATATATATATATATATATATATATATTAGCTGACCAACCTGGCACTGCCCGGGAAAATTCAGAATGACAGTCTATGGGTAGGGGAGGGAAGAGGGAAGGGAAGAGGGAGTGGAGGGGGAGGGAAGAGTTAAAGGGGAGGGGAAAGGGATGGGAGAGAGAAGGGAGAGGGGAGGGGAAGGTGGAAGGGGAAGGAGGAGGGACGGGGAGGGTGATGGAAGGGGGAATGCGAGGGGAGACGGAGGGGGAGGGAAAGTTGCATTCCTCTATTAGAAGAGAATAAAAGGCATCTCCACTGAACAAAGGCAATAAATAAATAAAAATATTGTGTTTCTACGATACATGCTCATGTGAGTCTGTTTATGTGCGTGTCTTTGGGGGTGGGGGGCGGGAGAAGGTCTGTCTCCCTTGCAACAACAGACGGACCTTTTATCTGTTACATGAAATGCACTGCACGGCAAATTGGAGGAGAATCGTGCAGGCATCTGACTTCACCAAAATGCACAAATTCGTCGTAGCTGAATGTACT
>NC_089795.1:9892802-10042802 GCF_040412425.1 Macrobrachium rosenbergii | reverse complement strand
ATAGAAATTCACTTCTCGGTATAATGTGGTTCGGATCCACAATAAGCTGTAGGTCCCGTTGCTAGGTAACCAATTGTTCTTAGCCACGTAAAATAAGTCTAATACTTCGGGCCAGCCCTCTTTAGGGGTCTGGTTAAACTATGGTATCTATACTTACTCTATCATTAAAGTCTTTTTTGTTGCTCTTCATGCGCTGTCTAATAAAGTCAGGAGGTCTCAAATTTCCTGGCTGCAGTCCTCATTACAACTATTTCATCATTAGTGTACTCAGGGCTACATATACGCGAGGCTCTTAAAAACATGAATTAGTAAACTAATTTCTCTACCTTACTGCTTTGGACAGAATGAAAATGAAAGAAAATTTCTCTCATTCTGAAAGCCAGTTAACTGTAAATTTTGTTGTAAAATTATTGTTGCACATGTTTTGCTGGATTGCACACCAGCCAGGATTTATCCTCCTTGCTTGAACTGTGCATAATTTACTGTAGGTGAAGATATTGGTAGGTATTCTGTACACAAAATATCTCAACCCCATTTATACTTCCGAGTAACAGGTAATCCAGAAAGGGTGGGCTCTCGTGATTTTCTATGTCCACAGTGAATTTTGTTGATGGGACTAATTAATTTAACTGATCCAAAAATCCATGTAAATTTTTGTTCCCTTGCCCAATATATATTAATTCGTCAACTCAAGTGGACCATGTTACATTACTTGGGACGATCAGCATAATATTCTGCTTTGAACAAATTCCATATAACAGTTGCTTAGAACTAAAGAAAAAGGGTTAACCATAGTCATAAACTAAAATCACATTCTGTTACACATATTTTAATGAATTCTGTTGAGCCGTTCTTGAAGAATGGTATATCTAGCTATCTGCCCTCTAAAATTCTGGAAGATCACCAGTACGCCACATCAGAATTCACAAACCTAGAATCACTAATAGTCTGTAAATTATCTCATTTATTTATCAAAGTCTACATTATTCTTGATCTTGACATTAGAAAAAGTACCAACCAATGGGTTAAGAATACCTAGAAAGTCTTTTCTAAATTGTAATTAGCGAAACCAGTAGATCTCATAATTGGTTCAGAAAATTTGTGTGAGTTTTATTACCCTACACGAAAGCATTTTTTTATCAGCTCGTTAAAGAAACAAAGAACTGAATATTAAAATCTGTTCATAAATGTAGTCTCAAGGTGTAGGGGCTAGCCGTATTCGTAACCGTAAGATATGTTGGACAAGGAAGGGGGTGTGTGCCTGGCAGCACAGTCTGAGTACACTGCAAGTCTGCAAGGGGAGAGTTAGTTGCAGCTGCCCGCTGGTAAGGGTCTCATGTATCCAGTATTGTCCTGAACTCTTTCTGGACTAATAAAGCTTCAGAGGTTAGCTATCTTTCTCTAGCCCCCACACAAGGTAAAATGTATTTGTTGACGCACACGGAACACAGCCGTGAGACTGTTGAAGAGATTTTATTTAAAGAAACTGTGACAAATCTTCATTATTCTTTGAGCGGAATAACTACCTTGAGATTCGTTTTGCATCGACTTCTAGCAGCCGTTCCAATTCATTTCCTTGTTTTTAGTTTCCCCTTACTGGTCATATCTATTTTACCCTTTGAAGTCATTACTGTATTGATTTAAAGAAATAAACTTACAATTTTGTGCATACTTCGGCTTATCATTTCTTTCTTTAGGAATTGTATTCTGTCTTACGTATGTTGTGAAACCGAAGCAAAACGAAAGAAGATAAACTAATCAATCCCTGGTGTAAGAAATAATAATCGAGTAAATTGTCCGAGAAGAAAAGAGAATCGACATTGAAGAATGAAATGAAATAATGGTAGCAAATGCAACGAAATTAGAGGGTAAAGATAAACTAAAAGAGAGAAGTGAGTAAAGGTGAAAAAGGAATAATGAATAGGTGACAAATTCATCTGGGCAAACAATGTCTCATTTAATGCAAAATGCAAAGTAAATTTTGAAGTGACGGAGGTAATAAACTACAACTTTTATGCAGAGTTGCTTTGAAACTACTTCACAAAGAAGCTGATTAAAATAAGATTAGAGTGATGAAACTCAACTGTAATATACAGCTATCATGGTTTTGTAGTTCAAATGAAAATTATCCCAGTAAGAAAAGATGGAAAAGCAACTGTCTTTTATATTCTTGACATAGATTTTCAGTTCGCCACTGATTCCAGATTGTTCAGACTACGGGAGTCACAATCTGTATGAACCTGGTGACTAGCCTTTAAAGACAGCTAATTTAGGGAGTTTAACGTTCCGAGCTCTCTCGACTCTCGATAGCATTTAAATTGACTGAGCTCGGAACGTAGACCAAAAATATATATTTTCCTAGCAAAATGTACATATTTTGTCTATACACACACACACACACACACACACACACACATATATATATATATATATATATATATATATATATATATATATATATATATATATATATATATTCTAGTCTCAACAACCTCCTAACTTAGTTCTTTTCTTGACTTCTGGGCTGGGACTGGAACATGCATTCAGTCACACACCCAGAATCCATAATGAGTTTGAATCCCACCACAGAAGATAGACTTTGTTTTACCCCTGACTTGGACCCCAGGACTTATATTAATACATACATGATAGATATGAAAACGACCAGAATACATACGTATATATATATGTATATGTATGCATTTATGTATATATACACAAATATATATATATATATATATATATATATATATATATATATATATATATATATATATATATATATATATATATATATATATATATATATATATATATATATATATAGTGAGGATTGAAATGGGTCCTATCAACCGGTAGACATCAGTAGGTGCAAGGTGAAGGATCAGACCTTTATTCCTTTTCAAAGTACTTTATTATTGCTGCAACGTTTCAAGACGTAAAAGTCCCATTTTCAAGCTATAACAAGAGAAGACAAAAGTTAAAATAACAAACTAGGAATAAGAATTAACAGTTAAGAAGCTCCACAAATAATATAAAAGACAAGTACGAAAGATAGGGAGGAATGATTACCAAAATGTGTTGAAGGCACAGACCGAGTGACAATTCGGGCCGGGTTCAGCTTCGACTCAAACTCACGAGAGATACAGAGGTGTTGAGGAAGACTGAGTTGTTTAATGAAGAGTGATTCTAAGATTGCTTAATATTGATCGTTAGGAGTTTGGCCTATAACTTTAAAATCTTTGTAATTTATGTCAGACCTACATTTCTTTCTATGTTCACGTATACATGAAAATTCAAGATTAGTTCATCTGACTCCTGTTCTATAGCTAACGCCTCGATGAGAGTCCAATCTCACTTCGAGTAACCTCCGTTGGAGCCGACGCACTTCCCGAGATTACATCTGGGGCAATTAAATAGATATAAGACTCCCGAGGTCATTAGTGGGTCGAGTTTCTCCTGATGTTTAAATAGAGATCTAATATTCATTGGGGTTGCAGGGTATTAGCTTTAATTCAACTGCAGGTAAAAATTTCTCGATTAACAGCTTCAATTCACGGTAGAAATTTAGGTCATGAATAAATGGGACACTTGCACATAATCGTAATTTTGGTGCTGTTGGTATTTTGATTTTAGGATGGAAGATATTGTTTAAGAATTTGCAGAGGTGTTTATAAATAAATTTCGACGGAAAGCAACTGTCAGTGAAATAGAAGAAGAGAAGGAATGAAAATAGGAGTAATGACAGTTTTGGCCATGAGGGCTTATAGGATTTGCATTCCCAAATTCTTAGATGAAGAGCTGGAATACCTGGTGGGAGAGTTTTGGGAGATTAGGATACCCTAAATATTGGTGGGAGCGGGCACACATCAAGGCAAGAAAAACTACTTTGGGGAGAGGGAAGGGATAGAAAAGGAACATTTGGTAGGGAATAAAATAATTACAGTCCCGGATAACAACACTATTACACCCATCAACAGGAAGCTAGATAAATTCAAATTGGTAGGCAGCTACAAAAACACCATTAGGAGTAAAATAGTTAGAAACAAAAAGGATTTAAGGATCGGCTACCGCCTTTGATGTCGTCTGGTGTTGTGTATGAGTACAATTGTCCTAAATGTAATTTAGGAATATACATTGGATCCACCAGGCGGCTTCTCAGGATGAGGGCAGATTCCCACAGGGGATTAAGTTATAGAACCTGGTGCCGATTAACTAATCCTGAATCCTCAAATACACGCAGCCATACCATTAAATCCAAAACAGAAATCGGCTATGAAGTTTTAAGATTATTGGTTATACAGGCAGTCCTCATGAACTACTTATTCTCGAAACACTAAATATTAAACATCGAGTTCCCTCACTGAACTGTCAAGCAACTGCTGTACCCTTGTATCTGTCTTAACTCTGCCTTTTTCTGAAGTAGTTTTTGTGTGTGTTTTATACTTAGTGTGTCCTTTGGCCTCTGGAGTGGTAGGTTACCCTCCAGTGCTTTTTAAGTACGTCTGAATTTGCTGTAAGTATATTGTCTGGTCTTTACTATTTTGTTTCTAAGTGCGTCTGTGTTTGAGTGTGTTGTCTGTTCTTGATAATCTTATCTTTTTGTGTCCTGTTTTTATCAATTTTCTTAGCCTGCTCTCTACGTTTTTAAAGTACAGTCCTGTATATAGCTCTTCTAATTCATTTATATTGGTATATTGTATTTTATTGCCGTAGATCTCCCTGATGATGTGATTACGGATCATGAAACGTTGGAATAAATGGTTACTGTTATATATATATATATATATATATATATATATATATATATATATATATATATATATATATATACTGTATAAAAGTTATATACCATAGTTTAACTAGACCACTGAGCTGATTAACAGCTCTCCTAGGGGCTGGCCCGAAGGATTAGATTTATTATACGTGGCTAAGAACCGATTGGTTACCTAGCAACGGGACCTACAGCTTATTGTGGATTCCGAACCGCATTATAACGAGAAATGAATTTCTATCACCAGAAGTCAATTTCTCCAGTTCTTCATTGGCCGGTCGGAGAATCGAACGCGGGCCCAGCAGAGTGCACGAGAACGATACCAACCCGTCCATGAGGAACTATATATATACTGTATATATATACTGTATATATATCATAAATATATGTATGTATACACACTCACATATGTGCGTTTTGCTAATACTTGAGTAAAACCTTTTTATTTCTCGCAAGCAGTTTCATAGTAGATTCATCAGGCACTACCAAAAGCAGTGTGCTTTTGAGTTTACGAGCTCTATGAAATATATTTGTTGACGTTACGACAGCAAATTCCTAAGGACTAGAAAATGTTGACCATAAACTATGCCTCTGAGGATTAATTAAAGTAATCAGAGAAAATTTCCTAAAAAAACATATCAAATTATGAAGTTTTTAATTAGTACTTGACGCTGGTTAAAGTTAAGAATACCTTAGTTTTACCAGACCACTGAGCTGATTAACAGCTCTCCTAGGGCTGGCCCGAAGGATTCGACTTATTTGACGTGGCTAAGAACCTAACTGGTTACTTAGCTGGTGTACCTCGCCAAAACCCATCGAAATTTTTATCTGAAAAAATTAACTACTTTTCTATACATATACGTAACACTGAATCTTGTATCTATAAGCAAGAAATAACCGCACCATTTGATAGATTATTGTTCAATAAGATTTAGCTCTATACTTCATTTTCACTTTAGCTTTAAAAACCTCCAAAATCTTCCTCACAGCAACTCCAAATATGCGAGTGTGGAGATGACAAATCATTGCGACTCTGTCCTTGACTCACCACCACAGCCAAAGGACAAAACCTGACCGTTTCCCGCATGAGATGAATTCGTGTGCGCCTCCTCATGAATGCTGATGCACACAGTACCCGCGTAGAATTCAGAAATGGCTCATATGGATTATTTATAGACGTACCAATTGAGAGCGAGTCTGCTTGCTACCTTAACAGCACAAAAGGTATGACGTTCACGGCTTTTAAATGACGAATGCATCGAACAATGACAGTTTCTTTTAAGGAAAAACCCTGGCATTAGCATAAATGATACTGATTTAGATTAAGCTGGTCACGTGCCGGCTGGGGATCTTCCAGATCACCCGATCTGTACCACCGAACCGTGTTTTGGAATGAGCAGCTGGGAAGAAATGAAATGACATGAGAATGAGCAAACACCTATCTTTTACAGAACGCTCTTTCTTGAACGTAAAATACTTCAAATATTTTTAGCACCAGATTCTATTTGCAGATGCGCGGGCATTTCCAGTGCTTATGGAGGGCTGGAAAATAGAATACAAACGTGATGGGGAATAAAGGGCGCTCATATATTTATTACGGGCTGAATTCAGGGTAAAAGCTTAATAAACTCTGGTTTAAAATGCAATTACTCAGAGGCGCGTTACCCTTGTCACTGGGCGATCCTGTGAAATGCAGCACAATGCCATACAGACTGTGAAATGCTACATAAAGTCCCCCAGGGGAATTTACGTCTACGGTTCACGCGATGGAATAATATAATTCGTATAATGACGACAGGAAGTATGAACTCTCTGTGCGGAAGCGATTCTTTCATGATCTTCAAAGAGCAGCAATATCAAGTTCTCTCGAACTTTTTAACACAGTTCAGTAATTGAGAATTTTGACGGGGTCTCATAATATGCGTATATGGCTTTGTCTTTGATTTCAGAATCATCACAAGAAATGCAAGATTTACAACTGTAAGGCAATGCTTCCCTTTGTTGGAAAACTCCTTCTTTCTCAAAGCATAACATTTTCTGTGGCAGATTCCACGGTGGGAGTCAGTTGGCTCTCTAGCATTCTTTAGGTGGAACCGACTCAAATCCCAAGATTACATTTTGGGGGCTACGCATACGATTCCCAAAATGTAATATGTGTTAACGTGGTCATGGTTCTAATTATGACTCTTCTGTCTTTCAGAAAATTCAACCGAGTATTATTTTTACGGCATTCTATAAAGCCTTCGTACTGGGTTTCCTTCATACTGAGGTTGTATCTCTTACAGTTTTCGAACAACTGGTATCCTCAACTTTAATTAGACATTTCTAAAAACTCTTGAATAAGAAGCTTCAACCAGAAATTCTCAATTTTACGAATGATGAGCAGTTTTTCACTACGTCAACAGATTATTTAAGAAAAGCTTTTATTGCATTAATTCCTAGCTGGTAAAGTAAGTATACCTTATTTTAACCAGACCACTGAGCTGATTAACAGCTCTCCTAGAGAGGGCTGGCCGAAGTATTAGATTTATCTTACGTGGCTAAGAACCAATTGGTTACCTAACAACGGGGCCTACAGCTTATTATGGAATCCGAACCACATTATAACGAGAAATGAATTTCTATCACCAGAAATAAATTCCTCTTATTCTTCATTGGCCGGTCGGAGATTCGAACTCACGGCCAGCAGAGTGCTAGCTGAGAACGGAACCCACTCTCCAACGAAGAACTAAATTTGGAATCCAAGAATGGGTGGGTCGCAGGCATTAATACCGACGACCCTTCTCCAAGCACGTGTTCGGGGGCAAGAATGAAATAAACGTCCTTTTTCAGACACTAAAATGTGTTAAATTTAGTAACATTTATCAACAGTGCTCAGCCCACCCATTTAGCATCGTGGTAGCAGCAATATTTCCATCATCATCGCAACTGCTACTTCTGCCCCTCACATCAAGCAACTGAGTGCTCGCTTTTGTCACATGGCTCACTGATAGGTCCTGCCATCCGCACCCTCCCTTTTCAACCATATGACAAAGAAAAACATTATCTAGAACGTGTTTGCTTAACTCAGCAACTCACTTTCTTCACGAAACCATAATAAATAGATCTGCAACCATTTCTATGACAGTTCTGTTACTTGTTCGACTTTTTTTTTTTTTTAAACCATTGAGGTCTGTTCCTAGATAACTCATAATATTACATTTCTGAAGTAGCAAGCAGGTGGACATCAGCCCTATTTTAGTTTACTCCTGGATACCAATTAGCATTTACACGTCAGAAACATCAAATTTAGGTGAACGGACACTTGAGTCCTGAACATTTGCGTCCCAGACAGTTGTGTACCAGACAACTGTGTCCCAGGACATTTGCGTCCCAAGACAAATGCACTGACAAACTTTAATTGACACTTACCATAGCTAACTGCATCCCCAAACCATTTAACTACAAAAAAAGCAAAACGGTAGCTACCATGCATTTTGATGAATAAGCAAAAGTAGTTTCCATGAAGTGTGAACAGCAGCTTTTTAAACTCAGTGAAAATTAACCAACATACCTATAACTTAGTTCTTTTAACGACTCTGCATAACCATGGATCTTCTGCAGCTAAAATCGAAGTACAAGAGACTAATCTCTGTTAAAAACTACATCAGTGTCAGTATATGAACCAAGGTTTAGGGAACACAAGGTCTACCTACCCAGCCGTGGCCCAAAATAAGTACTTTCCCGAGCAGCTTAGGTCGTGACGTCACCTTCGTCCCGACCTAACTTAAGGCACAAGAATGAAAATATACAGACCATATATTTACAAACAAGTGCGTGTGCAGATCAGCAAAGAATACTCCCGCATTAATTTTAACTTTTATATATCTGTCATTATATATAGATTTGAATATCAGCTCAGATTTCCTGAGTGACTATAAAAATGCCAAGCGTTTGTGCTGTGTATGGATGTTTTTCCAGCGCTGACTAAAAAGAAAGAATTTTATTCCGCTATTTCCCAGAGCAACCAGGAACCAGAAAAATATGGATTCGTTGCTGCAGGCGGCGACAGGTATCCACTCGATTATGATAACAGCCGTGATACGCAGTTTACATTTCGAAAAGAATGCGTATCAGAAAAACCTGATGTATGAATTACTACATCAACCAGTTCCTAAATCATTTAGAGGAAACCTGAAACAAGGAGAAAGTCCAACACACACACACACACACACATATATATATATATATATTGTCACGAAGTGATCCAAGTACCTAGTTATTACACAACTAATCGCAGAATTCAAAAGGTTATCTCACTTCGGCCAAATACTTGAACTCTCATAACAATAACATTGCGACTGAGTACTCTAAAGGCAACAGTGATCCCTTAAAAAAGCTCATTACTCATGTGATAAATCAGACTAAGTTTATCAAAACTAGTGTGAGGTATCAACATTTAAACAAGAAATATACTAAAGTAAGAGGGCATCACTCCATCAAACAACTTTAACTATCTCCCCAGGCTTGAGTTACATCAGCAAAAGTAAAGGAACAAAATATATTTATCACTATGCATTATGCCCACAATTAATCCTATCACTAATGGTTAGTAAATGAAACACTATTGTAAAAACTTTAAACACAAATTTATTTTTAAATTCAATCAGAATTCACAATCTCACCTTTAAAGAAAACAAAAACCACTACTACTTGAAAACAACACGAAACTGAACTAATTTTTGAACTAAACTATTAGACAAAACTAAATCCCAAAACTTTAATTTATCAAGAAATTAAATTAATCAACCAAAATTTAAACTATTAAGAAATGCGTAAGATTTGAACAAAAAATCTAAGCAAATGAAAATTAAATCAAGTATGCAATGTTAAACTATTAAGAAACACTTAAGATACTAAGTAAATAAATGTTAAACCACCACTATATAAAATGTGAAAAACTAAGAGATTGCAATAGAAGAACATACAAAAATACACAAAATGAAATGTGTAAAAATTAAAATGAAACAGATTTACCAAAATTAATTTCACTTAGGTGACCAGTCTAATAGACACAAATCAATTGAATTTGAATAACACCTCTTCAGACTTCAAATTATGCTTTTAACCATGGTCAAAAGTTGCAAAAATTCACTTTACCTTACACAAACTTGTAAAAACTTTCGCAAGATTATCCCAAATTGCTGCAGCTTTTCACTAAAAGTAAGTATACCTTAGTTTTACCAGACCACTGAGCTGATTAACAGCTCTCCTAGGGCTGGCCCGAAGGATTAGACTTATTTTACGTGGCTAAGAACCAATTGGTTACTTAGCAACGGGACCTACAGCTTAAACATACTCTTCTGATAGGTGCCGTTACTGGATAAACACTAATTACTACAGTTATCAAATCTCAAAACCTAAGATTAATGTCAATGACCACAATAAATTTACTTTACGTTACAAACTTCTCTTTCTTGCAGAGAGAGAGAGAGAGAGAGAGAGAGAGAGAGAGAGAGAGAGAGAGAGAGAGAGAGAGAGAGAGAGAGAGAGATATTACAATTTTTGTAACAAGCACGGTATCCGGTCTTACAATGAAATGAATCCCATCTACAGTTAAACAGCAAAATTTTCATGGAACATTCTAGAAAAGAAAGATGACGTCACTTCCTGTCACATGAGACCCGATCAAAACATTGCAATCTCACAAAAACATGACGTCATCGTTCTAGACACGTTCAAAACTCTATTGCGTAATAGTCATGTAGGTTTTATGCAATCTACATTCTCAACAACTCTCAAAAATCATACGTGACTCGAACAGAAAATCGTATTGGGCAAAGATTTTAACGAAATCTCAACACGATTGATACAATACTCACGTGGCTAATCATGATCGGCATGTTATAAAAAAGATGAAGACTCAAAGTTGGTTTTCAGACTGGGGCAGCCTATTGTTATCTTGACCTGTCAACACGTTATCTTTCGCGATGAAGCATTTGCTATCACAAGTACAGAACACATGATGCAGGGAGACAAAATGCGTGATTACATGTTACGTTATTATCAAGAAACATATTAATTTTAAATTACGGTGTTATCTAAATCGTTGATATTTGTGAGATCTGACATTACAAAGGCATTTTCACATAACTCATTTTAATATACAGAATATACTACACGACGTCTCTTGTATAAAGGAAAATCATATAACAATAATTATACAGCATATATCATAATATTCGGAAAAATCACATTTTATACATTTTGCAAGGCAACAGCATGAGTATATATATATATATATATATATATATATATATATATATATATATATATATATATATATATATATATATATATATATATATATATATATATATATATATATATATATATATATATATATATATATATATATATATATATATATATATGTGTGTGTGTGTGTGTGTGTGTGTGTGTGTATTTATATGCATGCAGTCAAACATACATCATATTACCAGGCAAAGGGGCTATAGGAATATTAACATCGAGCATTGCAAAGATGAGGATGCGAAATCTGAATAGGACCACCACTCCTACCAAATTAAACAAACTATGAAGTGAGAGAGAACCTTATTATGAATGTGTATTGTAGTCATAGATGTTTACCACTATTTATTGATTTTTTACCAATAAATTAATGCAGTGTGTTTGTACAGAAATACATAGAGGATTATTATTTAGTATATATTAATCCTAAAGATATGTAATGAAAGTTTCATTTATCCCTCCTATTGTTTACAGAGTTTTACCAATAAATTAATTTCGTGCATTGAAAGAAATAAACCCTAAATATTAATGAATTACCAAGCATAGTCAGATACCGAGTGGCAGACGTGACGTCACTCACTGCACTCGCCAACAATAAATGCCCGTTCTTGCTCTGGACCTAGATATGAACTAGCAAAAAGTCTCACTGGAGCAACTATCGCTAACCAAGATGAATTTTCAGTTACACACACACTTGCCGAATTTATCGTCAATGGGAAGAAAAGTTTCTTGCCTTTTATTCTGGTGTTGATGACGAGAATAGAATACTTATATTTGCGACCGGAGATGGCTTGGAAGAATTGATAAGGTTTCCTAACTGGCAGCAGATGGTACTTTTAAAGTTAGCCCAACAATACGTCATCCAAGAGGGTGCATTTAGGATTCCCTGGATTTTTGCCCTTCCTCCAGGGAAGACAGAAGAAAAAGAATCATATCCGGCTATTCACGTGTTTGTTGCAAACTAAGACCTCAGCTTAATCCAAAATCACTGTTGACAGACTTCGAAATTGGAGCTCAGAGAGAGATCTTGCAGAAATGCTTCCACAAGCATCAATGAGGTCTTGCCTTTTTCATTTATCAAAGTCTATTTTCAAGAAAATCTGTGACCTAGGGTTAAGACAGCAATAGAGAGAAGAAGAAGAAGAGTTCAGTTTAAATGTTCGAGGAAGAGATCTAAACCAGTTGCCCAGATTTAAAAACAGTTTATAGGGGTTGCACAATGCTTTGAAGTCATCAGTAACCTGCCAACACACCTCTATTTGAAAATGAAGTGATGCATAAAGAAGGCGGGGTTATTGCATTAAGGAAAAAGTGATTTTCAAAGAGGAAATCCAGTGCGACGGAAGAATAAAAATGCAAATAAGCGAATCATGGCACATTTAGAAAGGTATAATCCCGAAGATAAAGTAAAAATTTCTTAAAGGAGATAGCTCACAACATCCAAACCTTTCGATTTGTTTGTTGAAAGCATATTTCGATTCTTGAAATAAACATTTTTCAAGTATGAACACCTTTTAGTTTGACAATGTATTTTATGCAAAGATAAACTTTAAAAAGTTTAGATTATCTTTAATTCCTTTAAACATTTCAGATATTAACTTAATTACGCAATTATCCAGGGACGCATTTGTCCTGGGACACAATTGTCTGGTATGCAAATGTTCAGGATGAAAGTGTCCCAGAATCTTAAATATTTAACTCTTGAATGTCAGAAACATTACGTTTAGCTCATGCAAGTCAGCTACGTTACGACCAGCTCCTGCATGTCAGAAACATTATGTTAAGCTCTTGCATAATCATAAATATTACGTTAAGCTCTTCCCCGGTCATAAACATTATGTTTAGCTGTTCAATGTCACAAACACTACATTTAGCCCTTGCATAGCAGAAAAATTGCATTTAACTTTTGAATGTCAGAACCATTACATTTAGCTCTTGCGCATCAGAAACATTATGTTTAGCTCTTGCGCTTAGAACTTTATGTTTAGTTCTAGCATATCAGAAGCATTCTGTTTAGTCCTTGCACGTCAGAAACATTATGTTTAGCTCCTGAATGCCCAAAAAACATTGCGTTTAGCTCTTACACGCCAGAAACATTATGTTTAGCTCTTGCGTCATTGCAAGAGAAGGCCTTGTTGTATGTCTGTATGGTGTCCCATCTACCAGAAAAATACCAGCACCTTGTTCTTATTCATTTACTCTGTCAGCACTAAAAATATTCCACTTCTCTCCTATAATACCAAATTGAAGCCCAAGTGAGTTAATACTTTTTTACACGGGAGATCACAAACTCCAAACTGCCAGATGATGATGAATTAAATTCTTTAACATCATCCAAAGTTCTGACAGTTGATAATGCGCTTAACCACACTCTTTGACAAGGGCTGCCTCCTCATGTTGCTCTTCTTGAAAAACTGGATCACAGGAAATTTGTCGAACCTGCTGTCTTTTTCGTTCTTTCTTATACTCTTACTATTTTTTTTTTTTGAAGGTGCAGTTTATTCTTCTCAGTCTTTATTTCCCCTTCATTTCTTCACTTCTTATGAGTGAGTGTTTGAGGCTCGATTATTTTCCTCTTCGTTCTCTTTCTTATTCTCTTAATTCTAAGTCTTAGTCAGGTAGCAGGTACTAAATTTCGGGAAATTGTTTAAGAAATATACAAACATCAGCTTACAAAATCCATTCTGTTCTAACTGCAAGTCATTCAAAAGATCTCGGCTTTGCCATGGAATAGTAACACTAATTAAAAACATTTTAGTGTGGCTGCCTGGTTTGCAATTAAGTAAAGACGTGAAGGATTAACTGAGTGTCACAAAAACGATGGCTATCGGTGTTGAAATATAACAATTTTTTATACTGACACGTAAAATAAGCTCAAATCGAAATAAGATTTTTTACTTATTACCCGTCACCAAGACCATGGGTATCAGTGTACACTATTTTGACCGACATCTTGTCAATAATAAAGCTGTCTGTAAGATGGGTACTAAGAATGTTGACAACAAAATGGAAACTGACCACTATGGTACTTCAGGAAGACCACTGACTTATTTCTAAGCTATGCAAGACATCTTTTGAAGATGTGCAGTCCAGGATGTAGTTAGGGAAGGCTATACTGAAAAATAACGCAAGAACTGTCTTCCTCCGGTGAAACTTGCTCCTGAGAACTTTTTGGATAACTATTATATTGCATAAGTAAACTAAATCTAATCCTCTTGATAATATGTTACCCTTCTATGAAAAGAGGGGTATAATTACCTGAAGATGTATTTCCTTACCTCTCCATTCTGCATGCCTTTCTTGATACTCTAATTCCCGAAGTTTTCCCTTTAATTCGCGGTCTTTAGTTTTATGAGCCAATCGCTGATACATCTGCTGTGTAGGCCGTGGCTGCTTTATAGGGGTGTAAACATGTCCATTAAATATATGGTGACCCAGATTAAAGCAAATATTTCAGCTGACTCCAACCCATTTTAACCTAAGGTTAGCTAAGCACAACACAATTTCAAACCTTTTCCTGGGAGAGTCAAGGTAAATATCACCTGAGTCTATTTTTGCAAGGCAAGAGAAAGAAGCGACCCTTACGTTAATGTAGCTTTGTTATGCACAAGAAGTAAGTCATTTGTCATCTGGGGCGCTTTCAAAAGTCCCTTAGGCTATTATTTCTTGGCCTTAAGGAGAAGTGAGGAGGATTGTGGAGAAAAATGAGCTGAGTCTGTCCACAAGAGGAGAAACAGGTCTACTTTTTAAATGGGGTGGGACTGAAACAGTGAACAATGCACCCATTTAAAAAGTAGATCAGTTGCTCTTGTTGTGGATAGATTTAGCTCATTTTTCTCCAGAATCCTTCTCACTTCTCCTTAAGGCCACGACTTGAGAAATGCCTTGGACAGCCCACCCATCGACCACAGCACAAGAAATAAAAATAGTCCACACCTAGGCTTCTCAGTATGAGCCAGGGTTTTGCCTAAGTTTACAACAGAGACTTTGGAAAATAGAAGCATCCCTCACGAATGATAAAGGAGGCAGTCTGAATGAGGTGTCACATAAAGGGGAGAGAAAGGACAGCTATAGAAAAAATCTCAGATGCTTTCGAAGTTAAAAAAGTAGTGGCTTCAATTATTTTGGCTATGGAAGTCATGAAGGCTTAAACAGGAAGCGAGAAATTCCTTTGCAGATAGCAAGGGATTCTTGTCAATATGAAATTCGACCACAAGAGCCAGGCTACTCGAGGGATAACGGCCAGAAATAAAGAGTAGCGTGAATGAAGGTCACTATAGTGTACTTTGTAGTGACCGCTACAGCAGTCAGAAGGCATTGAAACAGTCCATGTTTGGAAGAAAAGATGAAAGTAGAATTTTCAGACTTCAGACTTACGAGGCAGTAAGGGAAGAGGCGGTTGTAACCACCTCTGAGGTCCTCATTTGGAAATTAATCGTCTGCAATCTGTATTTTTTTATTGTTATCATTTTCATTTTTTTCTATTATTCTCCATATAATTACTGTCATTACTGTTATTATGAATTCTATTTTTTCCTACTTCTTCAGCAACTGTGTGGATACTGTCGATAATTATTATCAGGTTACCTTACGTATCTAGATTGTCTGTTTTGTATTTGTATATTCCATGTATATGGCCCTGAGCCGAAATAAAGCTTATTATTATTATTATTATTATTATTATTATTATTATTATTATTATTATTATTATTATTATTATTATTATTATCAAACTAGCTTCGAGATGCATTCAGTATCAAAAAAAACCTTTATCATCAAAACAGAATAAATCGATCCATAACACTACCAACTTTCCACGAAGATACTTCACCATGAGAGATTGCAATGTATTGTTCCTATATCATATATCAAAAGGTATTCTACAGACATGGCCAAATATTGTGTTTTGTACGCTTCTGCTTTTTCCAGAAAATTCTCACTTGTCAATTTCAGCCAGTGAGGGTTCACTCGAAAAAAGACTAAGCGCTCTTCGTACACTGCCAATCAAAGGTGTTTCTTGAAATTTACCCTTCTGTGCAAATATGCGGATCTAATTCGCCAGATTATATGATTTGTTATTTTATGCAATGGCATATTTAAGATACCCGGATACCCTTGACCAACAACTCGTTAATTTCACCCGACGGTCATAATGGTTCGTCATAAATTCTGGATGGTAACTGAGCATTATTTATTGTAAATGCTTAGTAAGAAGGCCCCTACAAATTGGAGCTAACTTTTTAAGGACCTGAAGGAAGAGATAATCTTTACTCACACCACATGTAGGATGGCACGAAGTAATAGGAATTCTGTGGGCGCAAAATGTGTTAGTAAAGGGACGGATGTCAAAGCTATCTTTCTGATCTCTTATACCTCGTAACCTAGGATCACAAATGGGTCTTTTTTCCCCGTAAAAAGAGGATCCAAAAAGTTAAGTATACCTTAGTTTAACCAGATCACTAAGCTGATTAACAGCTCTCCTAGAGAGGGCTGGCCCGAAGGATTAGACTTATTTTACGTGGCTAAGAACCAATTGGTTACCTAGCAACGGGACCTACAGCTTATTGTGGAATCCAAACCACATTATAGCGAGAAATGAATTTCTGTCACCAGAAATAAATTCCTCTAATTCTTCATTGGGCGGCCGGAGACTCGAACTCGGGACTAGCAGAGTGCTAGCCGAGAACTCTACCGACTCGCCCAACGAGGAACTAGAGACTGAGACTTGACTCACGATAAGGATTAAAATTGCAAAAAAACCGACAATACTTTATCTTGCAGGTATTACGGATAAATCGATGGAATATACAAACGAAAATTTAAAAGGAATGATAAAAATTTAGATGCAATGGGGTATCTGCACTCACCTCCAATATTAAGTATATAAAAGAATAAAAATTGAGCACAAGAGAGAGAGAGAGAGAGAGAGAGAGAGAGAGAGAGATCATTTTGGCGATACTCAACAATATATCAACAAAAAAGATCGTAATTCCTGAAAATCGTGAACTCTTGTAGATTCCCGTGTAGGAAGCTGAATTCTACATAATTCGTGTGTATAATATCATCATCAAATATCCAGAGAAAGTGACAGAAATAAACGGGTTATGATGCTACTAAAATTTCCTAAAAGCCACAAGAAACATTGCACTAAAATTCAGAGCAAAATATCTATCCCATAGAAAAACTGAACATCAAATGACTGGTAGGGACGTTTAACAACAGTGCCGTATTAAAATGCATTATGCAACATTTGTTATCCTAGAAGCTAGGGTGCACCGCAGGTTGTCTGAGGAAGTATTCGTTATTTGAAAGGTCAGATGCTTGAGGAGGCTTCATTCAAGACCAATAATATGGATGAATCTCGAGGGCATGGCAAGAAGGACCGGACAGATTATTTCTTTTGAGAAACAATTAACCCTTGTAATCCTGAGGCACTGCCGTAATCTAATAGGCCTTATATCCGATCATTTCATTAGAAGAGCTTATTGTATAATGACAAGTTCAATTATTATTTAAAAATGATAAGAGATTGCCATCACTCACGTTTTTCCTTCAATTTATCTTCCACAAGTCTCCATTCATCTCCAGCATCCCATCTCACACTCCTCATCAAAGTAGATGTGAGTCTTCCAACCCTTCTGGAAGGAGGTAGGGACCTGGCCGCCCTCCCACCGCCCCAGGGACAGGAGACAGGGTCAAGGTCACTGCCAAAGCAAGCCCACCCCAAATACCACAGGCGAAGAAATTAATAATTTTATTAGTAATATATAAGAACTAGAAGTAGAATGAGAAACTAATGCAATAGTGTAGCACACTATATAATAACATATTTTGTAAATGTAATGTAAATAACTAACCATTCCTAGGAAACTAAACATTGTAAATAAAAGTAATAGCAACCGCCCTCAACCCAAAAATTGCCTTCCTCTTGGAGCTACAAATAGAATGGAGGATGTTCTTGTGCCTCAGTTCTTGCTTGACAAAGCCTGGGACACAGGCGAAGAGGACCGGAGCAAGTGAAATAAATGGAAACCACATCCTGACTTTGTGTCCTTATCCAAAATTTTGAAGAAAGACTGAAAGTAGAAGTGAGAAAATATAAAAAAAAAATTCAGTATCAAAGAAGTCAATGCCACAAAGGCGGTCGGCTACAGCTAAAGCTAAGTATACCTTAGTTTTACCAGACTACTGAGCTGATTAACAGCTCTCCTCGAGAGGGCTGGCCCGAAGGATTAGACTTATTTTACGTTGCTAAGAACCAATTGGTTACTTAGCAACGGGACCTACAGCTTATTGTGGAATCCGAACCACATTATAGCGAGAAATGAATTTCTATCACCAGAAATAAATTCCTCTAGCTCTTCATCAGCCGGCCGCGGGAACTGAACTCCGGCCCATCAAGTGACAGTCTGAAGCTCAACCGAGTCGGCCAACAAAGGGCTCGGTCGGCTACAAAAATATATATATATAGATATACATATATTATATAATTATATAAATGTTTATTAATAAATATATATATATATATATATATATATATATATATATATATATATATATATATATATATATATATATAAAGTGAATGTTTTCATATTAGTTTGGTTTCTATATAAATCCGAACCGCTTGACAGACCCAAACAAAATTTTCCACACGGCCTCGATGCCACTCCAGAAAGGTTTATAGCTCAAAATCAAACCCCTACCCCGTAACAGACGTACAAACACAGACAAAATAAATGAAACTTTCGTTTTTACGTCACTTTTTCCTTCAGTGCTTTCTGGGTTAATTATAATTTTTCACCAGACGCTCCACCTTTTTTTCCAGGTGCTGTCAGACGTATGATTTCATTGAACTCCTCCCACTGCAAACCCTATAATCAGTTTAGTATATGCAAAAAATTAAACAGATGTGTTTGACTGTACTAAAATTACTTTCATTCAGTCATAAAGCAATGTAATTCAAAATATAACTTCTACCACCACACCAGTCAGACCTTACAGTTTTCGCCACAGAAACAAGGAGTAGTCTAACAGACCAAATGTTTCTGTGACAGGCTTACCCACTCATCCAAAAACTACTTGTTAATCTAAGTGTTCCAAACATATCTTAATCATACCCTGCCAATAAAATACAAATTCTTAAGTACCTTGTGGTATTACCATCATCATATCTAGGTATTTAATCCATAAAAAAATTGGTAGTTACGGGCACAACTCTGGAGATCTAGAACTAATTCATCACCATCGGCGCATGCGTATTAGTACACCAAACGCTTCTGTGACAGATATACCCCATCATTACAAAATTACTTGCGAAGAAATCACCACATTTGCTTCAGTGTTCATCTTAAACCAAACATATCTTAATTGAACACTGCCAATAAAATACAAGTTCTTAAGTACCTTGAAGGTCTGTCTGCTGTTGAAAGGGAGACAGACCTTTGCCCCCCACCCCCACAGACACACAAATGTACACAGACACGCCCGACACGAATCGCAGAAGTATAAGATCTTTGATTTGTTGTTTTTGTTCAGTGAAGTCGTTTATTCTTTACTAACGTAACTCCATCTCTCCCTTTATCTTCCCCTCACCCTCCCCTCCCCCTTCCCTTCTTTCCCTCCTCCTCCCTTCTCCTTTTCTCCTTTTCCCACCTCCTCCTCTATCTTCTCCTTCTCCACCCTTTCACCCCTCCTTCTGCCTATAGACTGTCCTGCCAGATTTTTTCCCTACCCTCTGCCCTCCCACTGCCCATGGACTGTTATTCACATATTTTTCCAGGCAGTGCGGGTTACTTATATAATATATATATATATATATATATATATATATATATATTTATGTATAGGGTTATATATACATTATATAATATCACATCATGTAAATATAATGTAAATAATTAACCAACCCTCTAGTAAACTAAGCATTGTCAATAACCCCCAAAACCCAAACCACCCTCCTCTTGGAGCTGTAAATAGAATGGAGGATGTTCTTGTGCCTTAGTTCTTGCCTGACAAAGCGTGCGACACAGGCGAAACGGAACGTAGCAAGTGAAATAAATGGAAACCACACCCCAACTGTGTGTCCTTATCAAGAATTTTGAAGGAAGACAAAGTAGAAGTGAGAAAATATGAAAAAGTCAGTAACAAAGAAGTGAGTGCCACAAAGGTGATCGTCTACAACAAAAATTGTGAAAAAGAAAAACTCTGCCCAAAAAACAAAAAGAACAGTGGTAGGAAGAGATGCACCTGAAAGGAGATGGAAGAAATTCTTGGACAGAGAATTGCAGACATCACCAACAAATTAAAAACATTGCAACAAGAGAAGTGGGATAGATGGAAGACCATAAGCAACCTCACAGATGAACACCAACAACAGCAAATCATGAACGCCATTGGGATGGGGGTAAGACGACATGAGGCAACATTAGATACCAGACACTCGAAGAAACTGCACAACTTACATGATGGGAGAGTAAGGAATGAACAACAAAAAGAAGCTTACCCCAATCTGACTGAAGTAGTGCTTACAGATGACCAAAAAGAACTCCTGAACTGCAAATTGAACTGCCACTTCATCAGAAGAACAAACAAGCATAAAAATTGAATAAACAAGAATAATTGATAGACAACTTGTGACAAAAGGAACACGTGGGCAAGATCAACATGGAGGATGGATGAATTGAAGAGCTGCTGGGAGATGTTTAAAGGAGCTTAAAAACAATACAGACATCACTATATGCAAAAGGTGACAAAACAGCAGTGTACGTGGTAATGTACAAACAAGAATACGAAGAGAAGATGAACAACATTTTAAATGACACAAAAATTCATTAAAATCAACAAAGACCATACAGATCAATTATAGAAGAAAATGGCACGACTAGCAAAGAAGGCCAACAGGCAGTGCCATAAGAACATTTTCCCGAACATCATGGGAGACTTCAGCCCTGGATATTGTGATGTCACAGTTAAAACTTATAAAAACAGTAACACACTCAGTCAGATCATATCCCAGATCACATCCCCCACCTAAAAAATAGCCAAGACTCTGAACGACCTAATACCCCATACATACTGATGAAATACACACTAAAATGAGTAACGCAATTCATAGACATCTTGAAAACTAAAACCCAACCAAAGAAATCACATCAATGGACGTCGAAAGCATGTTTACAAACGTGCCAGTAGACACCACCATAAACATAATCCTCAATCACATGTACCATTCACAAGAAACCCCATCCTGAATCCAAGACAAGACCATAGGGAGCATGCTCAAAGTATGCACAAAAGAAGCACCATTTTACTCCCACAAAGGAGAATTATTCTGCCAAGTAGATGGTGTAGCTATGGGTTCCCCAATAGGCGTTCTTATGGCGAACATGTACATAGCCAGCTTAGAGGATACCGTATTCAGTAACTATGAAAAACCTGAAATCTATGCAAGATACATTGGCGACATTTTCATCGCAATCAACAACAAACAAGATGCACAAACACTGAAAGACCTTTACAGAAAAATCTGTGCTGAATTTCACTATAGAACACAGTGTAGACCAAAAACTTCCATTCTTAGATGAATTAGTAAACACAGGGACAAGAAAATATGACATGGAGGTACACACAGAGGTGACGAACGTCAGGTGTTGCCTTAACAAGAGAGGTGAGTGCCCCAAGGCATATAAATGTCAGTAGTCCAATCATGTGTGTGTCAGGCCTTCATCCACGGTACCATGTGGAAAGCGACACATGCGGAGCTGGACAGAATACAACAGCTGCTCACAAACAACAGATCTGAATAAAAAATTATACAATCAGAAATACGAACAAAACAATGCAACAGAACAACACAACAAGGAGATAGGACAACAGACAACAATACGTTACCAGACTAATTTTAACAACGAATGCAACAACAACAGCAACATCATCAAGAAAGTTACTAAGAAAGTAGTCAAGCCACGAGCCCCTTACACCAACATAAACATATGGGTATATTGCAAGCCCAACCTATTGGCATCCCTTGTAATGAAAAACAACACCTGTGGACCTACACTGGAGGAGATGACTACCAATGTGGTTTATGAATTTTATTTGCCCCAAGGAGGAATGCAGACCTTCCAGTGAAAGCTACATCAGTAGGACATCAACTACACTTGGACAGCGATTAGTGGTGCACAGAAACACGGGAGCCATCTTCCATCATTACACAGACAAGCGCGACAAGAAACCATCATTACAAGAACATGATAACAACAAACAGCAAACAAGCCCACGCTAATCATCCAGATGGAAGGAGATAGGGCCCTGCTCTCCCACAGCTCCAGGGACAGGAGACAGGGTCAAGGTTGTTGCCAAAACAAGCCCCCTCCCAAACACCACAGATGAAGACATTTATAATTTTATTAGCAGGATAAGAACTAGAAGTAGCCACACTATGTAATAACACATGTAAGTGTAATGCAAATAACTATCCACACCCCCTAGTAAACTAAGCATTGTAAATAAAAACAAGAGCAAAACCCCAAAAACCCACCATCCTCTTGGAGCTATAAATGGAAAGGAGGATGTTACTGTGCTGTAGTTCTTGCTTGACGAAGCCTGTGACACAGGTGAAACGGACCGTAGCAAGTGAAATAAATGGAAACTACACTCAGACTGTGTGTCCTTATGCAGAATTTTGAAGAAAGACTGAATGCAGAAGTGAGAAAATATTAAAAAGTCAGTATCAAAGAAGTCAGTGCCACAATGTCGATCACCTACAACAATATATACATATATATATATATATGTATATATTAGTTTAGATTTAAATATATGGGTCATTGTAAAGAATATATATATATATAGTAAATAACGACTAATTAAAACAGGAATGGACATATAAATAAAATCAGATAGTCCTAATAAGTATATGTTTATCTTGAAAAATTATTCTTCGTCATTTGGTAAAAACATTATACCTAATTATTCATTCAAGTTCAGAAGCACAAATCTGTGATTTAAAAACCACATTCTGTTACCTACTTTTAGATTTTTTTTTTTTTTGTCATTTAAAGAATACGCCTTGGTAAATCAACTGAATTAAAACTGCTCATAAAACAGCCACACACACAAAAATGACATAAATACATATACCCAAATATCAAGGGCTTATATATATATACAAATATATCGTTTATACACATTGTTACCATCTGTCGGGGCAACGTCTCTGTGGTTTGCAGTGAAGCAAAGACAGCGAGACACAAACCACGAGTCCATATTGTTACAAATGGAGCTGAATCCGAAGAGCATGATGTGATGAGTCAAAGCGAAAATGCCATTATTTGGAATCGAGAGCAGGAAACCAAAGACGGATCGAGAAACCCAAGACTGTTAAAGATTGTTCTTTCTAATTTAGGCGATGGACATAGTTTGTAGCACTCTCTCTACCTTCGATGAAGTGGGAATTTTTACTGGTGATTAACATTTAATGTGGCATTCACACACTGATATCTTCTTCTTTTCTTTGTAAGTCTTTTTCCCAGCCCTCTTTTGTTAATCAGGTGGTCTGGTTAAACTAAAGCATACTTAACTTTCTACCGTTAACATTTTAATGTGTCTACTGATGTTTGATTTTTAATGGCTAAAAACATAACAGACTTTGTAGTCTCGATCGGCTGCCATACCCGCCAATAATTTCATCGCTGCTGGGAAGAAAGGGCGTTGGGCGTATGTACATGAAACATTGTACCAGGGTCTAAGCGATGTCAGGCAGGGCGCCCTCGAGACCACAGGTTTCTCCCAAAGCCAAATAAAAAAAAAAAGCAGCGAGGAGACGTCTTACCCATACGGTTGGAATCGACAGTTCGAAACTTGAAGAAAAGGTGTCTGTTTATTTTTTTCTACTGATGTTTAAGTCTACTGATGTTTAACATTTTTTTTGTGATGTTTAACATTTTAATCTGTCTACTGATGTTTAACATTTTAATCTGTCTACTGATGTAAAGATCATTTTAACATTCACCATCTCCTTATTAGTGATTAGAATCACTGAAACTTACTCATCATAACTGTTGAATCTTTATAAGCTTTTTGTTTTTTCTGGAATTTGCCATCTAACTCATATACATACCGATGCATATACATACGCACACGAAGAAATAGTAATGAAACTATATATTCAAGTTCAAATTTGACGTTTATTGTATTTCTAATACAGACAGCTGCTCTCTTAACTTATTAAAAAAAAAAAGGTTTTTGAGAAATAAATAAGTGCTGTGTTAGGGAGAAGTGAATCTTTTGGATCGAGAGAGAGAGAGAGAGAGAGAGAGAGAGAGAGAGAGAGAGAGAGAGAGAGAGAGAGAGAGAGAGAGAGTACCTTCATCTGTTATGCGTATGGATATCTTGTATACGAAGGTTTATGGTCTTTCAGGTTCTCAGACACATCGTGAAAACCATTCTTAAAGTTGCAGTTTAGCGAATCAGTCAAGACAGCAGAAGCGTTCATCTACCTCGACCGCTTTTAGTATCACGGGAGGCATCATCAATTTCCGGATGTGTGAGAAGATCATTTTTGTGGTGTAAAGTCCAATTTAAGGTGGATGTTCTTTTGAAATCACGCTTCTTTCTAACTGGATTCAGTAACGTCATGCAGGTCTGATTTCACTTCTCCATAACAGTGATTGCAGACACTTCAAAATCATTTTTAAAATGACGGGCGACTAGCAAATGCGCAGGTGACATAGGTTTACATAAAAACGTGTTTTCGTGTTAGACATTGGAAAAAACAATACTAAAAGCAATATATATATATATATATATATATATATATATATATATATATATATATATATATATATATATATATATATATATATATATATATATACATACATACATACACACACATGTATGTGAATCATTATCAAAATGAGAGGTGTCTGAAACTAAAGGCGTCAGCGATAGTTTACGATTGAGGATGCGGTATTGTACATCACACGAACATAATCCTTTAACTCTGAAGGTTAAAGTTCACCAACTTCGCCGCCATTGTATTGTAACATTTGCTCCGTATGATTCAGCCTGGAAGCCGGTGCCTAGGTGCAGGATGCGTGTCACGAAAGGAAAGCTACACAGTGATGCGTCTTTGCCTCTCCTGAGTCATTTCCTTTTCTTTCTTGCGCCGCCGTTCGTCTCTTGTCTTGAGGTATCGCTGTTCGATGCTCATTTCCTGACGGTCTAGTGGTTTATATTTTCACCGCTCAGCAGTTGAAACTTTTTTTTTTTTTGCCATGCAATTATATTTGATATTGTATTGGAAATGCCACCAGATTTCCGACAATTCGTCAACTGTTAAAAAAAAAACGAAATATCAAGAAAACAACGATTGCATTAAGCATTTATCAGGACATAAAAGATAATATTATAATATAACTTTTCATAAACAGGAAAAGGAATGAAGTATGTACAGCTGGTAAATTTGTTTACGGAACGAAGTGAACTCTTCCGACAATTCGTCAACTATCAAAAAAAAAAAAAAAAAAAAAAAAAAAAACGAAATATCAAGAAATTAGCAATTGCATTAAGTATTTTTCAGGATCCAATAAAACATAATATAACATAACATTTCGTAAACAGGGAAAGAACTGAAATATGTACAGCTGGTAAATTTGTTTACAGAACGAAGTGAACTCTTCATTAGTTCCCAGCCACATTTCGACGTTGTGCCCGGATGCACTGCAATTGCTTCCCTGCATCTAACCTTTTCCAGCCACCCGATGCACATCCGGGAAAGCCTTCACTAGACTGATGGAGGTACAAAGTGACTCTCTATGACCTGGTTTTCGTGAACATTGTTATCATCTGGGAGAAAATGAAGCAATCATAGAAAATATTTCCATGTCAACCTCGAGAGGGCCAGGATTTCAATAAAATATCTTCAGTAATGCTCAGAGATCCCACCCAAGAGTCAGGTGGAAAAGCCAATACTTCTGAAAACCTCTTGATGTGTATGTAAACTCTGGAGTATACTTCTTGGCTTGCTCTTTATGCAAAGTGAGTAAACCATCTTCTCAAAGATGGTTTACTCACTTTGCATAAAGAGCAAGCCATGAAGTATACTTTTGAGTTTACATACACAGTCAGCAAGAAGTTTTCAGGAGTACTGCCTTTTCCACCTGACTCCTGGGGGGTCTCAGAGCCTTACTGGAGTTACTTTATTGAAATACTGGCACTCCTTTGAGGTTGACACTTTTTGTTGGAGTTCCATATCCGTTTCACTTTAAAACCCGTTTCACGTCTAGATGTTTCCACAGCTGGAAAGAAATGGTTGGTGTTGTCCTTTAACAATTAACAATCAGTTGTCCTCGTGCCAGGTTTCCCTTGCATACCTTTTTGCCTGTTTCGACTTGTCAAGCACATACACATTTTCGGCAGTGTATAGGTATATTTGTGTATTTTGTATTACTTCCCATGGGAAGTAACGACGTATGTATGTATGTATGTATGTATGTATGTATATATATATATATATATATATATATATATATATATATATATATATATATATGTATACATATATATATATGTATTGTGTGTGTATGTAGATGCATATATATATATATATATATATATATATATATATATATATATATATATATATATATATATATATATATATATATATATATATATATGTATGTATATATATATATATATATATATATATATATATATATATATATATATATATATATATATATATATATATATATATATATATATATAAATAATATATCAATTCTTCTTGATCTGTTCGCATTTTTAGGGGATATATGCACTGCCCATACTAAATTTTAAACATGAAAGTATTTCTGAAACAGAAACAAGAAATTGCTGTATGAAACACGAAGGATACAAATACAATTTAATCGAAATTCAACGTAAAATAACCATAATTAAACAAGGACCCCAATAGTTCTTTCCTTTCTAGATGGAAGTGGGTTTACCCTTAGGCTACTGATGCATCATGAACGGGAAATAACAAAAATGTAACTCTGATTCCGAAGAAGATGCTGTGACTCTGGAGAGGAGTCTGAGATCCGGCGAAGACTCTGTGACTCTGGAGTTTTCAGCAAGGTTGTAATGATGATCTGGAGACCAGCAAAAATTCATAAAAAAATATTATTGAGTTAATATCTATCAGTGTCAGAAATTTCACTCATCAAAGTCTTCGTTCTGTCTCAGCAATGCCATTGCTTGGATTCCACTGAAGACAATGAAAAAATGGAGCTTCTGTCAGACCATCATTAGCCCTGTCTTCCTTGTCAGCAAACCTCCTCCCGTCTTATCAGTTTATTTTACCTGATGTATTGCAGGTACTTACAGGTACCTGAAAAAATTTTTTCTCTCTAAAGATTATTTTTGGTACTACAGTATATCCAATTGAAAGAGCTTAATTACAATTTCTTTTTCAATCGTTTGCGTGGATTATGAAACCAGTTCAATTCTATCTGACGCTTTTCTACAGTCTAAAATTGATTTATTAATTGTCATTGATTGACATTACTGCAACTGTGATCAAGATTTGGTTAAAATTGTCATAAACATCCTTTGAGTCAGTATTTGCTTATATCATTTCTACGCCTGACATCGATAAAATTGCATATAAAATCTAGTTAAAACTGAAAACAAAAATTTACATCCTCCGAAGAGAACCAGATTCGTCGACCAGCTTAAAAATTCCACTGGATTTATCAAAAAAACATCGTGCAATGGGCATGCATTGAGGAAACAAGACCTGGTTCACAAGTCTAGAAGGAGATTCTCCCAGCGAGGTGAACAAACCAATCATCGCACAAAGAGTGGGATTAATCAGCCTTTAAGAATACGTGTGGTATGCTGGTGTGTGAGAACTTATTTCATTAGAGAGGTCAGATATGGTTATTCCCATCAGTTTCTGGTAATCACCAAACAGACTCACTCAGGGTACTTGCCATTTGGGAATGGGCCCTCAAATGACCATATTCATCCTTTGTATACTGTTGATGTCTGTCACACTTTAACAAATTATTTATTGTAAGTCGCGCCTGTGTAGATTTTACCTGGCAGAACCTGTCATCTATACCACGGTGATTCAATACAAAATAGAAGCTGTGAATTTATTCATATAACTGAGGTCTTAGTATTAAACTTCTTTAACGACTGCAGTACACTCAGGAAATTGCTAAGTCTTGCAAAATGTCTTGTCATGAATTTCTAGTACATTTGAAGCCACCAATATTGCAGACAATTGTGCCTTGAATACTGAGGTCAAGGTCCATGAAGAACCACTGCTCTCAATTTCACAAGGAAAAAAAAAAAACAAACTCGATGCCAGCATTAGATTTGGAGTCATTGGTTTATCAGGCATAAATTCATCTGAAACGTTTTCCTCTCAGTCAGAAATTTCACTGCAGGTATTTTCCGATAATCACCAGGGAATGATTGCATATTTCAATGGGACTTTATCATTCCTAGATAAATGTCTTATATTTAAAGTTTCTTTCATTTTGGAATGAAAAGGTTGCCGCCTGAGAGTACGTTCTGTCATATGGAAAAATGCCACGTCTTTGACCACAAGACCACTTTAGTAGTTTGGGAATGTCTGAAGCCTCACTTCAGCTGAGTCAGCAAAGCTGCACACAAATCTCACCAGCATTTTCCGACGAGAGAAACTCGAAATGCTCCTTGGCTCACCGAATTTCTGCATTATGAATTGCATTCACCATTTTTGTTTTGACCTTTCGTTTGTAGTACTCACTGCATTGTCCTCTACCATGCAGTCTTTTACAAAAATGTGTGAGTTGTCTCTGACAAACACGCATGATAGTAAGAGATGGAGATGGAGGGCCTTCAAGAGAAGCAAAGTGGACTTGACTGCTCTCAAAAAAGGGATCTCGGCCAGTGTGAGAGAAAAGGACATCTGATGAAAAATGGAGGCACTGAAACTCAAAATTTTCTGATAATAACTGACAAGAAAATCTCGTGTGTATACACACACACACACACACACACACACACACACATATATATATATATATATATATATATATATATATATATATATATATATATATATATATATATATATATATATATATATATATATATATATATATAGAAGCTGGATGAACATATGAGTGCCACTCTTTCATAACTGTCACAAGGGGTAACCTTTGTGACCATTATTCATTTTGGTGCTTTCGTTTCGTCTCTGGAGGCCACGACATCCCATTTGATATTAGACGAAGATTTTCTTGTTCTTATTATCAGAAAATTTTGAGTTTCAATGCCTCCATTTTCGTCAGATGTCCTTTTCTCTCACGCTGCCCGAGATCCCTTTTTTGAGAGCAGTCGATTCCAGTTTGCTTCTCTTCTGAAGGCCCTCCATCTCCTAGTATCATGCGTGTTTGTCACAGACAACTCACACATTCTTTTGAAAAGACTGCATTGTAGAGGACAATGCAGTGAGTACTACAAACAAAAGGTCAACACGAAAATGATGCATGCAATTCATAATGCAGAAATTCGGTGAACCGAGGAGTATTTCGAGTTTCTCTCGTAGTGGTATGCAGGTGAGATTTGTGTGCAGCTTTGCTGACTCAACTGAAGTGAGGCTTCAGACACTCCCAAACTACTAAAGTGGTCTTGTGATCAAAGATGTGGCATTTTTCATATGACAGAGATCATATTCTCAGGCGGTAACCTTTTCATTTCAAAATGAAAGAAACTTTAAATATAAGACATTTATCTAGGAATAATAAAGTCCCATTGAAATATGCAATTATTCCCCGGTGATTATCGGAAAATACATGCCGTGAATTTCTGACTGGGAGAAGAACGTTTCAGATGAAGTTAAAAATGTCACTGACAGGTCTTAAGAATGTTTCTGACGGGTCTTAAAAATGTTACTGACAGTTCTTAAAAATGTCACTGACAGTTCTTAAAAATGTCACTGACAGGTCTTAAAAATGTCCCTGACAGTTCTTAAATATGTCACTGACAGGTCTTAAAAATGTCACTGACAGGTCTTAAAAATGTCACTGACGGGTCTTAAAAATGTCACTGACAGGTCTTAGAAATGTCACTGACAGGTCTTAGAAATGTCACTGACAGGTCTTAGAAATGTCACTGACAGGTCTTCAGTCTTGTGTTCCTTTGAAGTATTGAAAGATTATTGCACCTTCGTTTCTTTTTGTTCAGATGTCCTCCCATCATTTTGGTCCCGGAATGATGGGAAAACATCTGAACAAAAAGAAACTTAAGTGCAATAATCTTTCAGTACTTCCTAGAAACCCAAGACTGAAGACCTGTCAGTGACATTTTTAACCTTAAACGAGAGAAAGAAGTCGTCTAGGGGAAGTCAAAACTTGGTTGTCTCCTTATAGCAGAAGCTATCTTAATTTCTATAAAAGCTACACACACTACGAAGCAGTCAACCCGCAAGCAAGCTACTTCTGGCACACAGACTTTCAAACTGCCAATAGATTGAGAGAAAAAATATCAGCCATGAATGAGGAATAAGTGAATGAGAATAAGTGAAGGGTAATGAAGGAAAAACACTGATATTATATTGGATGACTCCTGCATCCATTCATAGTTGTATGGAGAACTAACCACTTGTATTCTTTTGTTTCAAATACTCAATAACACGGCTTAAATCGTTATAGACAGCGCAACAGACTCAGAAAGTAATTCAGTAACTTGAGCTGTGATTTGGAGCTTAATATTTTCTAGGCGACTTTAGTTAATGAATGAGGAAAATCATATAATATATTACAATACAGACTGGTATGATATATACAAGTAAGTATACCTTAGTTTAACCAGACCATAGAGCTGATTAACAGCTCTCCTAGAGAGGGCTGGCCCGAAGGATTAGACTTATTTTACGTGGCTACGAACCAATTGGTTACCTAGCAACGGGACCTACAGCTTATTGTGGAATCCGAAGAAATGAATTTCTATCACCAGAAATAAATTCCTCCAATTCGTCATTGGCTGGCCGGGGGACTCGAACTCGGGCCTAGCAGAGTGCTAGCCGACAACTCTACCGACTCAACCAACGAGGAACTATGATGTATATATATATATATATATATATATATATATATATATATATATATATATATATATATATATATATATATATATATATATATATATATATATTGTGTATATGAATCTGTCCAGTACTCATACGTGTTGCTTTCCTTCGGCACGTTGACTTTGCATGTGATTTCACATGATGTAATCAGAGGAAGTAGGAACTGATCAATACATTTGTGACTGACTGTGTTCGCTACTGCCCTAGAAACCAGCGTGTTTCAGCGGAACGTCAGTGAATGCCTTTTTCTTCCATTAGTCCCCAAGAAGTTCACGACAGGTTTCTCTCGGTTATTTGTCTACGTGTTGTGATTATTCGAATGGGGAAAAAAAGCAAGCGGCTTGTTGGCTCCGGAGTGGGCTTCGTGATTGCGGGCGGACCCTCTAAGGAAACGAACGACACTTGTTTGACAGATGGGCCGAGAAAGAGCTCTCTCGAGGACTTCTGCTTTAATAGCCGGCATGAGGCTCGCACGCCATATTCCCAGCTCCTCGTCACTTCTCCTTTCTCGCCCTTTTGTGACGTTTACCATTCTACGCTTTCTTTTCCTCTGCTCCTTTTTTGTTGAAGATCTCTCTGTGTTCATCTCTCCATATTCTCGTGGCGTGCTTCGGCTTTTATGCGTTACAGAATCGTCTTTCGCTCAGAATGTCACCTGCAAAGATCAGGCCTCGTACGAAAACTCTTTCATGAATGGAGGTTAGTGCTTAGTTGTGGCGCATTTGTCGCAGCAAACGCGACGCCCCGCCGCTGAGAGTCTCCGGTCATCTTTCAAGGAAATGTGCTCATTTCTCACATTCATTTTTTTTTTTGTCGCATCCCTTATAACAGCAGGCTCTACCGGACATATATAGAAAATTAGACAAAGGAAATTCTTTGCAAAGCTAATTTACTTGTTCACTGAATCTTCCTTCTCTCAATCTCCAGATCTGATAAGGTTTTTCTGAATATGGAGGCGTTTTAAGCGAATGAAACTCATCTGCGCTGATCCAGGGGCGTCATTTGGGGGCTGGGGTCAACTGCCCCCTCAAGATTCAACTTGCCCCCCTCAAGACCCAAGTTACCCCCCCTGCTCCCAAAGCCTCAACTTGGCCCCTCACCCCCAAGCCCCAAGAAGTAACAGCATGTTTTCTTTTTAAATGTGTGATCATAAATATATAAAATTTCTCTGAAATATTATGTTTCTTGATCTTTGTCTGTCTAATAGCTACCAGTGATGATGGAGATAAAACATGTAGTAGTGGGAATATTTAATTTTTGCTGAAATACCTTGCTCATGTGGCTTCAAAAGCTCAGCTGATTAGGCTCGCTTCGCTGGCCAAACCGTCTTTGCACCCCCCCCCCAACAAAAATCTGAAATGACGCCCCTTCGATGATCTCAAGTGAAACGTTCGCTCCGTGTGTAAAATTTGATATGTATATGCAAATAATACACTGATAAATGATATCCTATCTCCTGGCCAGAGAAGTGGCAACGCCGTGTCTAATTTCGAAAACGTCTCTGAGCAGGTGTCGGTCGTGAAGTCAATAATATTTGAATCCCAAAGCAAAGCAGGTGAAAAGTAGGCCTACCTATCGAGGCCGAAGACTCTTATTGCCGGGGTAAAAAAACAGGCACTTGGCTCAAATATGATTGTTTGGGAGGTGAGGCTACACCCAAAACTGAGCATTAGAACGCCCACAATCTATAGTGACGTGGCATACCCGTAATTCTAGCTTTCATTATCATTAATTCCTATGCTGGCAGGATCCGCGCGCGACATGACCGATATTTCACTCGCCTTATTACTGCCATAGCTCGTCTCTCCTGGTTGCTACATATGCAGCTGGCAGCATCACAACATTCTCATTTAGACGTCTATGAATCATCAACAAAGCTCCCGACGGCCGGGGGTCGTCATTTGTACCATTTTAATTCAAGGTTATAATCATATTTTTGTGTGGTAAAGGGCATCGGAGCATCGCACGCCTGGTCTGAATTCATTTTTGGTGGACAATACTTCAAACAGTTTTGGTATCATTTAATTTGCGTCGTTTTGGTTTTTCGAAAAGATGAATTTTCTCGCTTAGCCGTTCCTTTAGACCATAAGCACCAATATTTTGGGCAAGATAAGGCCATTCAGAAAATGTCCAAGGCATGACAGGTAGGCTATGTCGCGATAAGTTTCCTAACGTTTCGTTGGGAACATCACTCATTCTCAATGTCATTAACGACCTGCAGGTTACCACTGATCCCTCGCTATCGGCCATCGATGTCTGTCTTTTATCAGGTTTCCTTTCCGCGTCCTTCCGTGTTCTGCTAATTCTCTCTGGTTGCCTTTCTGAGGTACTTGTGTATCATGGAGTATTGTTCACTGTCACTCGCAGAGTTACAGTCTATACTTTTCTTTTAGGAGTAAAGTTCGACAGAAAGACGAACCCTTCTTTCCCAGAAGGCAACTGGGAAGAAGAAGAAGGATTAAGGGGCTTAACCTCAAAGGAAACGATAGAAAGCCTTTGAAGGTGAGCAGAAAAGCCGAAGCAGGCTGCTGAGGTAAAAGAAACAGTCACTGACTCGTGTCATCCAAATATTATAGATTTATGAAGACACAACAACAACCTTACGGAAGGTAACAGAGATGGAAAACCACCCAAATGTGAACTCTAGGAGTGTTTTTGGGTTTTTATCAAGAGATGATTAGTTCAGTCCAAAAACTGAAGAGAAATACCTTTTATTTGAATGGAAAACTGTTTGGGGAAATGTTAACAGTAAATTGATCAACAGTTATGAGAGAGAAATTTTGTGCAAATATATTCATGAAATTCGGGCCACAAGAGATAGCCTGCATATGATGAAAATATCAAATAGTAAACTATGTGATATATTTAATTTATTTCTGTAAGTGCAACAAGAAACTGCTTGATTGGTTTTGTAATTCATTGAATGAATTGTGTCACATCAAGACAAAAAGCTTATTGAAAAATTTTAATTTGGATTTTGAAGCACAATAAAAAAAAGGACAGGAACACTGCTGTCATTTTGATTTGTGACTATGTTGATGGGATGTGGTTAGCCCACAAAGCAGGAATAAAAGAAAACGATAGTATCAGATGGTTTATAAAATCAAGGATAATAAAAAATAGATATGCGCTGATAAAATCCTATATGGGTAACTAGAGAAAAATATTAACATTGAAATACATAGATTATTTGTAAAAATGTACATGGTAAAATATTTGTCAACCCGAATGATACGATAAAATTATGTTTCTTTTTGGTAAAGTTAAGTTAACTTTGTTTAAATTCTGATTGTAATGCTATTAAAAACATAAAATATTGTATATTTTCTCTAATAAAAGATAAAAAAAAAAATATTACAGATTTCCATGGGGGAACCGTGGATAATATAGCCTGACGGGTGTTACGTACTGCCTGTAAGGAGAAGGAATTCTCCCGTTAATCTCGAAGGAACAGCGAGACTAAAAGCACCAATAGAAGACAGAGGACGAAAGTCACGTTTGGTGGAGGGGAAGAAGATTCAGAGACGAAGGGTACAAGAAAAGGAACAATAAATATGCGGGCGAAACTCCAAATTGCCAGAAGTAAGGCTAACTTAAACTTTAAGAGCTGATACGAATGAGAGAATTTACGGCACCTAAACAATATCATCCTTTTTCTGAGAAGCAACTTTAACAACGAGATGCGTGGCCTTCATCTACCGCTGGTGTGAATCCTATTTTCGTGACGTTATTCTAAGATTTCATCTTTTTATTCATGTCTTTAGTAGAATCTGGCTTTAGTTTAAAAAAACATGGTGTGGTTCGGAGATGGTTGGTCTTTTATTTGTCTGACAGTTGGCTTATTATGTCTTGTCTTTATTGTTAAGACTAGTTAAAAGCAGCTGGTCACATAATATTGATAAGGCTGAGATGTTCAGTGAAACCTCCAAGAATAAGACTTGTTTTCTGGGAGAAATAAATTACTGCATATCTGGCTAGTCCAGTTGGTAACGCGTTGGCCTCGTGATCTCGGGGACCAGCGTTCGCTCCCCGTCAAGGGGCGGATAGGGGGAATGTCTACTGGATGGTTACCCCCATGAGTGACGTCAAGGTTGGGGGCTGGGGCTACCAGGCTGACGTCCAACCGAGAGGCAAGAGCCTCCTGTGGGAGGACTGAAACCACCTAACTTTTAACTAAACTTTGTACATCCCTTTCAAATGCCACCAATCAAAGGTTTCGTTTATGAGTTAAAATAGGCGACCATTTGGGCTTGCTGCTGCATAAAGGAAGCACAAAGGCTTAATGGTAGATTCCAAAAGGAAAAAAAGCTGAAATGAAACCTGAATCAAAATAGCTGAATTAATTAACGAGAGAAATGGACCAAACGTCAGTAAAGTATTATCGGGATTAAGCAACTGTTTAAGCGTATCATGAACTTAGGTGACAATGGATTTTTTGAGGAATAACCTATTCCATAATATCCACAGTTAGTTATGAAACATCCTTGAAAGAAGATACTGAGATAAAGTCAATGTAAGTAATGGTTCAGCTCTTCAGTAATTTCCATTTTCGATTTTTTCTTTTACTTCAGCTGGGCTATTTCAGTAGCATCCTTATTTTGAGGTATACAGTATACCTAGATGATTTTCGGGATGACAGATGTTTGACCATATATATATATATATAAATATATATAATTATATATTTTTACATTTGTCCACAATTAAGTACATTAATTAGATAATTAATAGCATAAGCCTTGAATTGCACTCACCGGGAAATCCGTAAATACCACTTAATAGATGAAATTACATATAAAAATTATGGTAGGTCGCCAACTGAAAACTTTGATCAGTAAAAGATTGCCACTTTATTGCACACAACATAAGCAATTCAATTGAAAGAATACTGATTTAGCTCTCAATAAAGAAAGTTACTGGTAGAACTTAGAACACCTCAAAATACTGATTCTGCTTGAAATAAATGCATTATTGCTACCATCTATAGCATAACGGAATCTGGGTCCTCTTTTGGGACCCTTTGCAATTACTACTTTCTGGAATGTTGCATGTTGAATAGCCTGCCACAATAAGGCAGGATTCGTCCTGGCAAGATGGATGGCAGGAATGCACGATTGAACAGATAACATGTCTCTGGAGATAAACTTCCCGGATAAGAACACATACATAAGGCCTGAGTTACTCTATGTCAATGAGCAAGGGATTACTTCATTACTAAATTTAATTCATATGAGGATGACACATGCTAGGATAAAAAGGGATTTTATTTTGGGAGATGAAATCTTGAAAAGGAAATGAGATAAGAGATTCAGAGAGGAATAGACACTGGTTCTCAGTTGCAAGTTCAGGATTAATGGACAAATCCAGATTGTAAGTGCACTGTTGCAAACTCCAGTTGATCCAATAGGTCCTTCCTAACAACTGCTGGCGGCTTGTCGCCAGGCATCTTGCAGCCTTAACCAGTGTGGCAACGGCCCGGAGATCAAGGTGTAGGAGGCCATGATGATACCTGTACTACAAGAGCTGAGTGGAGACTGACTCTCTGCTCTGTCTTTCTGCCTGTCTAATCCTTCGAGCCAGCCCTAGGAGAGCTGTTAATCAGCTCAGTGGTCTGGTTAAACTAAGGTATACTTAACTTTTGTTGACCATACGTGGGCCCTCAGGCCCTGGAAGTGGTGATGGGATTAAGAAGTGGGCCAGCCATTCCTGAAAGACAATTAAGACCGGAAGAAAGGAGATCACAGGAGTATAGTTCTTGGGACAAGGATGTCTAAAGTAACTACTAGCATGTCTATTACCCCCTTGACTAATCTAATGCTCCTACCTGACCTGACCTTTCTTTCAGAACCTCGATGCCACTGCCCTTTCGCTCTGACTCTACTAGGCTGTGGGGTACAACTCCTTAGTGGATTTGACTTTTGTCCTTACTGTAAGAGCACATACAGAAGAGAGCAGCCTACATTTGTGACAATATATATTTCTATATATATATGTATATACATATATATGTATAATATCTGTAAATTCATATATATACATATATATATGTAAACTTTATGTATATACATATATATGTATACAAAATGCATATATGTATATTTTATGTATATATATATATATAGTTATATACCTAGAAATAATCAAACACAATCAGGAACACAAATCAATTTCTGACATCATCATAACCCAGGTCTTTCAAATGAAAGACCTCTTTCAGAAATTGATATCTATATACCTATATATATATTATGCCCTAAAACAAGGTCAGATAGGGTCATGATCTCTTTCTACATCTGTCTTAAGAACAATGTCATGTCATCTTACGTCTCTAAGAGTCTTCGGTAGCAATGGCCAGCATTGGATCAGCACATTCTGTCTCTTGTCAACTCCTTGCTCTCTCTATCTATCAAACAAAGTTTTACTGGATTAAAACGCCGTGATACGAAACCAGACTTTATTTGTAAAATTAACGAAAGCATTTCAGCAAAAGCTACAGTCATAAAATGGAGTCTCTGACACCTCACAAAACCCAGACTCACAATTAAAGTGGTAACTATTCAGATCAATCGAATTAGTGATTCTAAACCAACCAACACTTGTGACTAACACCCCGGTTACCAAAAAAAATAAGGTCATGATTACTCTAGACCAAAATAAATGTTAAATAGTATGTTAAAAAAAAGAACACTACTTCCAATATATGCATCCTCACAAGACTCAACCAGAATTCCTGTTGAAAGCTTTAAGCATTAAAAACATGCCTGCCAAGGAGTACAAAACTATTATAAAGGTAGGGAAGAGTATGACATTAAAGGGAGAAGAGCTGCTCCAGTGGGTTCAGGATCAAGTAGCTGCCGTTAAGAAAGCAAGAGAAGAAGAAAGAGAATATGAATTGCAGCTGGAACAGCTGAAGCAAGAAGAGAAGATGAACTAGCACTGAAGGAAAAGGAAGCCGAAATCAAACGAGCCAATCAGGACAGCACCATGGCACTGGCCCAACACAGCCAAGCATCCCGCCCCTGTCTCCACGCCTTCCATCATCTCCAGTATCAGCCACCTCATGCCAAAGTGGAATGACACAGAGCCAGAAGCGTGGTTAGATCAGGTGGAAACGCTCTTCTCTGAGTACAATCCGGCTGACACTGAGAAGGCCATGATTCTTGTGAAACACATGATCGGAAAGGGTCGAGAAGCCTTAAATTCTTTAGAGAATGGTGATAAGGGAAATTAGTTGGCTAGCAACTTTTTCTTTGCCTCATTTTATTATCTCTCTCTCACATTTCATTGCTCAAGTAACTTCATCTCTCGTCAACTTAAACAGTGCATCTACATTCCATGTGAAAATTCCTTGACAGTGTATAACATAATCCTCACCCCTCGCTAGCAAGTGATTAGAGTAAAGGATCTCCCTCCAATTATTATATTTATTCATTTATAGAGAGAGTATCATCTCAGTGTTATTCTTACCTGGAATCGTTTCATTCCAGGAGTGTTATTGATTCCATTACCAGCATAGCCGTGTGACTGCGTTCCTGATTGCCTGTAAATTTCTGCCCTACTGGGGATGACAGAATTACTGCCTAATTGGCTCACAGGTCCACTACCATATGGCTAGTATTCGTAATTGTAAAGCATTATCCATTTCACCCAATCATTGCTGTGTGTAACCTATAAGTTGAATAAGTTAGTGAAAGTGTTCCAATTGTCCTTCATAATTTCTTCCATGTTGTGATTGTAAATAATACATTAATATTAAGAAATAGCTTTCACTTGACGACCTGCCATTTCTTTGTTATTTTTGCATTGCTTTGGCTTATGGGCTTACGAGGGGTTTTCTTGTAAGGATAACTTATTACTTCAAGGCCCAGTACTCACAACCACCCCTCTAAGCCCATACCCAGTATATATGAATAAAGGAAAATGCCACGAAGGAAAAATGAAACAAGAGTGATTGCTAGGCCTTTCAACACAGTCCTTTACTAGTAAAGGACCATGTGTCAAAAGGCCTACTAACCACTTTCCTTTCCTTCGTGGCATTTGCCTTTATTTGTATATACTGGTATGTGCTTAGAGGGGTGTTTGTGAGCACTGTGCCTGAAGTAATAAGTTATCCTTACAAGAAAATCCACCATAAGCCCATAAATTAAAGAATTTTATATTTTTTGTGTGTTCCTCATTAGCTTGCCTTTGTTGCACTGCAGGCTTATTTAATTTATCTGTTCTAGATGAACCACAGCTCTGCTCCTGTTACCACTGTGTCTGTGGGAAGATTAAACATTTCTGTGTTTTATACACAAAAGTACGTAAGTATCATCATCCACTATTGCAAACCCCAGTTGATCCAATAGGTCTTCTGTAACAAATGGTGGCGGCTTGTCGCCAGGCCTCTTGCTGCCTTAACCAGTGTGGCAACGTGCCAAGACAAAGACTACGGCCTGGAGATCAGGGAGTAGGAGGCCAATATAATACCTGTACAGGAGCTGAACAGAGACCGACTCTCCCCTGCGTCTTTCGGCCTGTTGTTGTTCATACATGGGCCCCTCAGGTCCCGGAAGTGGCGAGGGGATTAAGAGGTGTGCTGGCCATTCCTGAAAGACAATTAAGACCAGGGGAAAGGAGATCACAGGACTATAGTTCTTGGGACAAGGATATCTAAAGTAACTACTAGCATGTCTGTTGCCCCCATGACTAGTCTAATGCTTCTACCTGATCTGACCTTTCTCTCAGAACTACGATGCCACTACCCTTTTGCTCTGACTGTCCTAGGCTGTGGGGTACCCCTCCTTGGCAGACTTGACCTTTGTCCTTCTTGTACGACCAAAAAGAGACGAGAGCCAATCATGGAGAAGCTGAATGCTGGAAGTAATTAATTGAATAACGCGTGGTGGGTGATACAAACTTTTGTGTATAAAACACAAATGTTTAACTTTCCCACGGACGTAACGGTAACAGGAGCAGAGATGTGGTTCATTTAGAGCAGATTAATTAAACAAACCTTGCAGTGCAACAATGGCACACTAAAGAGGCATTGGAACGCACAAAAAATATAAAATTAACACAACAAGCGCACTGATAAGTACAGGCTGCGAATGGGTTTGTCAAGTTCCCAATTGGGTATATATATAAGACTGGGAAATTCCAGCAAAATACTGCCTAGCACATTAAGTTATTTTGCTTTATTTCCGGCAAAATTTCACTTATCCATAGCACAGCGGAAATCAACGCATCGCGGGGACTGGGACAATAGTTATGTTTGCTTCTCCAAGGCATAGCAGAAGTCACCACTCACGGGAACAGTGGCTTTTTATACTAAGAGGTGATTCCAGAAATTAATATCACATGTCAAAGTCGAGAACATCTCTCCGAGCCATAATGATGCCAGTTAGTAAACTGCCAATGAATTATTTCTAATTTAACAGGAATGAATCCTTTATGAAGGGTCTCATGTATAGTTATAGTAATGTTGTTCAATGTAAAACAAAAATGCAGAAAAATTCAAAATTACTGAGAGAACCATCAAACATAAATTTGAAATATTCTTCAAGATATGTCAACATTATCGTACAGGGGATTATATTGTGGTCCAGGTACATTTACAACTGGTGCGCGAATCCATATACCCACCCTGCGTACCCCACTGACAAACTTTTATAGTAAAATATATATATATATATATATATATATATATATATATATATATATATATATATATATATATATATATATATATATATATATATATATATATCAAAAAGTATACAACATAAAACGTCATACAAATGTCTGGGAATAGCTACTTCTATATTACTGACTCATCAAAATGAAAAGCTGAACATTTTTCTAATCCACTGCGTCATGCAATCCATATCGCCCAGTCTGTGTGTCTAAAGCTACATACACACCCACAAATACACACGCATTAAATAAATATATGTACATGCATATACATAGTTCACAGGTTATGAACCATAATTATAAGTGTAGAGGACTGAAGACCGCAGGAAAATGACAGCAGTTGTACAAGGAATAGTGACCCAGACTAGAGGAAATCCTTGTGGTCAAAATCAACCTTTATAATCCCATCTGGAATTTGGGTGTGCCCGCTCGCTACATCTCCCAGGCAGCGCTTCGTATTTTTTCGCAGATCATAATCCTTTCTATAATCCTAGGCAGTTCACGCACACAAACACATGCATGTATAAATATATATAAATAATATATATATATACATATATTTATACATATATAGTTTATATATACATATAGATATATATGTATGCATTTGTGTAGGAAAAAAGTTTAGGTACAGAATAGCTTCTAACACCGATTTACATTATTTGCCGCTCATAATAATTTCCGTTATCCTATATATATATTATGTATATATATATAATGTATATATATGTATATATAAATGTATACGTGCGTGTGGTGTGTGCGTGCAAACAGCACAGGTTAAAACAGAATTTTAGGTACATAACTCCTAACAACGACTGATACTATTTGTAGCTCCTACTCATTTCTGTGAGATATAAAAGGTAAATTAAAAGAGCCACTAACACCTGGATCAATTTGATTCCAGTATCATACCTGGTTCATTCGTTTTACATGCAATCAGAGAAGGAAGGGAGTGCTGCCTGGGAGATGTTGTAGTGAGTGGGCAAGTGTAAAAGCACCTTTTCACTTGTAAACTAAAGGTCCAGCGGATCCGCACACCCAAATTCCAGGTGGCGTTATAAAGGTTGTTTTTGACCACAGAGAGTTCCCCCATTCCTAATCTGGGTCATTATTCCCTGGACACCTGCCGTCTACACTCTCCGTGGCTATCGATAATTATAGTTCATTTCGATGTGTTCAACACATTATTAACCATTGTATGTATATGTACGTGTGTGTGTGTGTGTGCGCGCGTTCTCGTGGGTCTGTGGGCGAAATGGATTGCAGGCCGCAGCAGACTTAAAAAACTTCATGTCCAGCTTTTCATCGTGATGAGTCAATAACAAGGTACAGCAGTATTTATTTCCAGACCATTGTGCGACGTTTTACGTTGTATACGCAAGGTCAAGGTCACTCCCATAACAAACCCCAACCGGACACTTCAGGGGAAATCAATAAATTTATTAGACCCATAAGAACAAGAAACAATGTAAAACTATAATGTGATAATGTAGTTACCCAAAATAACTATTTTATGTAAATACAATGTACATAATTAGCCACCCCCTAAGTAACTAAGCATAGTAAATATAAATAACCCCAAATCCCTCCCAAGTCACATTCCCATCGTACGTACACACACACACACAAATACACTGTACACAACACATTTCCTCACCTTTGTAAAATGTTTATATGCTAAAAGGCCCCTTCTGTAAATTCACTTCTACGAACTTTCATATGGCCTTCTGTGTTCCCTTACGCGAAATTTTGAATAGTTTTCCTTCACTTGGTTATACAGTGGCCGTAATAAAGTCACAGGAAAAATGTCGTAATTTTGGCTAGGATAACAAGTCACAGGAAAAAAAAGTAACAATTTGTGGTGACCGGTAATAAAGTCACGGGGAAAAATTCACAATTTTGGCTGGGAAAGATGTCAGGTAATCAAACAAAAACAATCAAGTCAGTCATAATTTAAGAGTCATAACCAGTTAAATTAATAAAAGAAAATATTTTAAATCAGTTATTAACTGGCAACACATGACCTTTACATATTGACATTGTTGTATATACTGTATATTATGGCATTGCATGTGAAAATATTTAACCGGATTAGCCCATTTGGGACTGACCGACTTGTTCTTGAATTTTCAACATTTCGTTTTTTTGCCCCATGGGAAGGTCTTACGCTGACTCCGTTATATACAGAGTGTGTGTGTGTGTGTGTGTGTGTGTATTTTGAACTCCAAAACATTCTTAAAAATAATAATAATGATCTTAAAAATAATAATAATGATCTTAACATCATAGCTTTGAAAAGAGTGGTATATCTTGGGCACTGACAAACACTTGACAAGTGACTCCCATATAATCATGTTCCAGTAGAAATACTTCGACTTTTTCTGCCTCTCGTGTAAACAGCTATCTGTAATTTTACAATATTGACTAATAGACATTTATTCATAGCTAATGGTGTGAAATTCCTAGAAGCATGGAGGTACACACGAATCTATATTCAGCCTAAAGGCAGGGCTATGGGAATCTGTCTTCACTCATTGTTTATAAATTCAGCAACGGACAGCAGTAAGGGTTTTAGCTACAGCGAGCAAATTCACCTACATACATAAAATGTTTACAAAATGCGGTCATCTTTTAAGCCTACATTGCTCTCCATACTCGGCCACCTGGGTACACTAATCCTCTCTGCTGTCTAGGTCAAGTGAGGAACAATAAGTAACTGTAGCTTACTTTTGCTGTTTATAGTACATACATCCCTGAAATAATGAAAATGACACATTCACATGACAATATACTTTACAGATACTTTCTGTACACGTGGCTTTATTTCAGAAGTACTTAAAAGGTTTCATCCACAAATTCTATTTCGTTATCACTGGTTTTGGTGCCTGCAAGGAACCAGCTTTCATTTGCAGTAATTATTAAGTATACCCTTGCAATATTTTTTGCTTACTTCATGAATATTATTCATCTAGGATGTAATCCTATGATTTTACTCAATGCTTTGTATTTGTTTTACACATCAGAAAATTTACAGAAAAATATACAAAAAGTTGACGTCATAATTTGTTGTACCGATTTTTACCACAATTTTTTTTTTTTGCTATAAAACTGACTTCTTTCTGTGACTTTATTCCTGTGATTTTATTACCGTCCACCATAATTGACCTTTTTTCGAGCGCATTTCATTTGGGCGAATTTGGGCATTAGTCAATATATCATTTGGGCGACTACTCGTTATATCGTTTGGGCGACAAAATATCAAAATCCTGCAAATTGGCACCAATCATTTCGGCGAATCAGAGTAAGGAAACAGAGGCAGAAGTATTTAAGGACGTATTTTCACTTTGTGATAATTCTGTCATCGGTTGGCGGTAACTCAGTAGTTAGCTGGTTAACAATTGACAGTAGTTATCAGCAGTTATTTATTCATAACTCGGCCACGGAAGTAAGTATCTCGGAAACAAAACGACGAAAAAGGTGCTCGATATTTTCTGGATTTTCTTTTTGCATAGACACATTGAATAATCTTTTGTGGCGGTGCACAGACAACAAAAACCAAATGTAAAGCCAGAATTAGGTGACTAACCTTAGCTGTCCGAAGTATGCGGATCGTATTGAAAATTTGCTGCCTGCTTAACTAATTATAACCTTTGCATAGCAATTTGGACTCAATTCAACCCTGTAGGATCCTTAAACATTTTCTTGGCGGTATCTCATGGCAAAGTCAATTTTCACTTCCAACTATTATCGCTCAGGTCACCTCTACAAGTGTTCTCAGCAAGAATGCGATCTCCAGATCATAAGGAATGTTCTTAACTTTGATTATTCCTGTCATCAGTGGGGTCAAAATACAATACCACTTTGCTGAACAGGAAGTTTGAATCTGCATAGACTATGGCAGAGTAAACACCAAAATTCGAGGTTATTAAACTAGAAGCTACTCAGAATTGAAAACCATTTCAGTTACTTCATTTCTCATATCAATTCCCCATCTGTTAACCAACCAACCAGTAGCTACTATTCTTTGATTTCATAGAACATTCTTTGTCTTTCAAGGCGTATTACAAAGTCTACACCATCACATGGACATCTAGGTGTTAAAGAAATGGACAAAGGTTTACAGACATATATTACGCTGGTCTTCATACACAAATACTATTATTACAGATCCAAGGTCAGATTCTTAAAAAAATTGAATAGAAGGTAGAGCACAGCATCTACAAGTTCAAGTTGTCTGGGTAACCGAATTTAGAGCACTTCGAATCCTCACAGGATATGCACAGCGTCTACAAGTTGGGTTTTAGTTGTGTGGGTATGAGTTCTAGCCGTCTGGGTAACCTAATTTAGTGCTTCAAATCCTCACAGGATATGCACAGCGTCTAGAAGTTGAGCTCTACCGTAGTGGTCTTGGTAACCGAATTTAGAGCACTTCTAATCCTCACAGGATATGCACAGTTTCTACAAGTCCTAGTTGTCTGGGTAACCAAATTCAGAGCGCTTCGAATCCTCACAGTATATTCTGTCTTATTGAAAGCAACTTAGTGTTCATGTTATGGTCTGCTGCAGCTACACCAAGAGCCTCTGCATAAGAAAAGTAGTTTGTTTGGTTTTAGAATATACTAAAGTTTCCATGACATAACCTACCCTCTTAAAGTGAAAATAGCCTGTTCAGTCAGTCCCAGCAGCTATTCTAAGGTTATTATTATAATACTATATCTTATCAGTAAACTTTCCCATTAACAATCCCATGTATTAGTATTATCGTTACTTCAAACTGCCATCAACTTTCACATTAACAATCCCATATATTACCACCACTGTTCCTTCAAACTCCCAAAAAGATAACAGGATAGAGAGTGCCATCCTCTAAGATATATTTAATAATTCACCAATCTTACACTGAAACAACTGCATCTAACTTTAGTGCTACATAACTATGAAAGGTGTCATGCAATGCAAACACTACTATCTGGCAACGTTCGTCCTTTAGTAACCAGTTTTAAGGGAATTGAAACTGCAAAATCCCACGGGGCGAAAAATTGAGTTGGGGAATTTAGAATAAGAAAGGGGTTCCGGAAGCAAGCTTTGGCGCTGGAGGAATGGTGGATGAAAGTAGGGATCAATGAAAATATGCAATGCAATCTGTACTGTCGACTTCCTAACATGAAAACTTTGCTTGAAGAGTAAGAGGGGGGAGGATGGGGGTGTTGAGTGTTGACGGAACGACATTAACAAGACTGCCCAAATTTGAATTACAATTTCCACTATTAGCCAGCCTATTAGAATACCTGACAAGTCCACAACATCAGTGTTAAAAAAAAATTCTTTAACATCCCAAGACCTAGGCCTCTTAGAAAATAGTTAAAATCCACCAGTTACCTGTATAGTTCCTCTTTACTAATGGGAATGAAATTCTAAGTTATAAAGTATGTCAGACATTTACTCTACCCTATTCTCAGCTGCACTAATACCTTGAAACTAACATCTCATGACCAAATAAAGGGCTCAAGTGCTGTAATATCCTCTGCTAATAACTTGCATTGCCAAATGTCTCCCTAGGTTTGACTATTGCGTTTTTTTACCCCAGTCCATTCCCAGCATCCTTAAGAGATAGACTTTAGTGTTTATTACCTTTGTCCTAAACCATGCGTCTATATAAAATTAGCACGTTCTTTACCCTATTCCAGCCTATCCTATATTTCGAGTTCCATATCTAACTTCCCATTAAGTCCTAGCTACACAAAAACTATCAACCTTGCAGTTCTAACCTAAGTTAGAATTTGGTTGGTTTGAAATCCCTGTTCAAGTCACCATGCTTGTTTTTTAACTTCCTGTTGTGCATGGTGACCAAGTAGCCATGCACAACAAGCAAGTCCACCTTTACCTGGCAGGTGGCAAGGCCACCCCGGCAAAGGTGGACTTGGGAAAGGGCAAAACATAACTTACTTTAACTGCAAAACTTACTTACTTTACACACAATTTACACGCAAAACTTAATTTACACGAAATTTGCAGGCAAAACTCAATTTGCACGCAAACGCAAAACTCAATTCGCGCGCAAACGCAAAACTCAATTCGCGCGCAAACGCAAAACTCAATTCGCGCACAAACGCAAAACTCAATTCGCACGCAAACGCAATACTCAATTCGCACGCAAACGCAATACTCAATTCGCACGCAAACGCAATACTCAATTCGCACGTAAACGCAAAACTCAATTTGCACGCAATCCCAAAACTCAATTTACTCAATTTGCACGCAAAACTCAATTTGCACGCAAACCCAAAACTCAATTTACTAAATTTGCTCGCAAAACTCAATTTTGCTGAAAACTCAATTTATGCAAGAAAACTCAATTTCTTGCAAGAAAACTCAATTTTTGCGCACAAAACTCAATTTCTCACGCCAATAAAAACTCAATTTCTTGCGCCAAAAACTCAATTTTTTGCAAAAACTCAATTTTCATGCATAAAACTCAATTTTATGCCAAAAACTCAATTTTGCGCGCAAAAACTCAATTTTGCGCAAAAACTCAATTTGCTGCGCAAAAACTCAATTTTGCGCGCAATAAAACTCAATTTGCACGCAAAAACCCAAAACTCAATTTACTCAATCCCAAAACTCAATTTTACTCAATTTGCACGCAAAACTCAATTTGCATGCAAACCCAAAACTCAATTTACTCAATTTGCACGCAAAACTCAATTTGCACGCAAACTCAATTTGCACGCAAAACTCAATTTGCACGCAAAACTCAATTTGCACGCAAAACTCAATTTGCACGCAAAACTCAATTTGCACGCAAAACTCAATTTGCACGCAAAACTCAATCTTTTGAAGCTGAAATAATTACTCAAGAGCTTTAAAAATTGTTACTGTTAAAAAACTTCAACGTTCCAAAATAGAGACTTAACTAAACTTTACTATTCTAAAAATCAAAACTAGCTGAAATTACAAGATCAAACCACATAAGGCAAGAGTTTATATAAATTTAAACAAGTTTAAATCAACTAACCTAAAAAAATACTAGATTGTATAGTACAAACTTCCAAAAATTTCCTTCCACACACATTAAATTAAACTTCCACACACATTAATCTAACAAACTTCCAGAAACATTAAACTAACAAACTTCCACACACATTAAATTAACAAACTTCCACACACATTAAACTAACAAACTTCCACACACATTAAATTAACAAATTTCCACACACATTAAACTAAAACTTCCACACACATTAAACTAACTTTTGTTGCTAAAATATAACAATCAAAAATAAAAATTAAATACTTTAAAACAAAAAGTTCTGAAGCCGGAACAAAATCCAATCTTGAAATGTTCAGAGCTGGTAAAAGTTAGATTTTAACCTTTGCAATAAAAAAAAAACTTTCAAAATTCTCAAAACTAAGGCTTTGAATCTCAAAAAAAAAAACAAATGCATTGAAACAAAGGTTAAACTTAAAATGAAAACTTGCGAGTTTTGATTCTGAAAAAAACTAGGCTAAAAAAATGTTCGGGCGGTTACTCAAGTCAATTAAAAAAAAAAAAGAAATACTTACTCACCCATTAATCCTGTTCAGTCATAAGGTGTCAGTACATCTAAGACAATTCAATAACTCATTGTGGCACGCTTATTTAACGACACTCTGACCTGAAATAAATTAGATATTAAAGCCCAAAATGTTCTAGCACGTGGAAAGAACCCAAGGCTGACTATTGGTTACAATCAGCTGGGCCATTTGATTTTAAAATACTAAGAAAAGGAACAGCAAGCAAGGCTTTATAAATACTGGTAAGCCATCTAAGCCTAATTAAACTTTAAATCAACTTAATATACCCCATATTAGGAAGGCTATGGTAGTCGAGTTAAGCCTCTCTAATCCTCAGGAAACTTTAAACCCTATTGCATCGTAAGACTTACTCTATTGCAGCATAAAATTAAAATAACATCCGTAGCACTGCATAAGATTGCTAGTATAAAACCAAAGTGAATAGAATTACCACTCAAAACAATCTAGTTCAGCTTAGTAATAAATAGGCTTCGAAACCAAAAGTCTTAAACACCATGTTGAAGGGACGAACAGTTATTGTAGGAATTGACAACAAAAAATCGGAAACACTAATATTTGAAGATAAAAAAACCTGCAAACGGAAAACTTTCATGCAACTGTATGTCATGGCTCAAGTACCACAATCTAAATAATTGAGAAATTCAAAACTCAAAACTGTCAACAGTATCCACTCGCCAATATAACAAACCTTGAAGCACGCCTAAAATCTTGCAGTCTATTCACATTAAAGACATATCTGAGGAACTGCTCAAGCTTCTTTAGACCTTAAATGAATATTGTAAGCAGAGGACATGCAAGTGCAGCATATAGGCTACTTGAACACAGAACAAATTTTAAGTCAGGCTGGAGAGCATTTGTACACTAAACACCAAGACTATACAACAAAATACCCCCTGACGAGAAAACACTGAAACAATTATAAAATATAAGCAACAACTTACTTTGAAAACGTACAAGGACCAGTCAGAGAGGAGGACTTGCACATAAAACCAAAGAAAGTGAAACCAACGATCGTTCCCTACAACGGCCAAGAACCCAAACACAAATGAACATTACGAACGACACTGTAGAGTTAGTAACAACGAAACCTGTCTTACCAAGCCGGAGACTCTACAACACTGAAACAGCTGTTCTTGAGGACAACAGCCAACGATCCCTGCAACTAACTGCCTGTTTGTGGGACGTCGCTTTGTCACCCTTTCGCCACCGAAGAAGTTTAAGGCGATGATCAGAAAATCGACAGAAGTTATTATTATTATTATTATTATTATTATTATTATTATTATTATTATTATTATTATTATTATTATTATTATTACTGAGAGTTGCCAGGCACTCTTCCTTTTTAGCGAACTACCCCAATTATTATCGGTAGTTAGCCCTTCTGAAAAAAAAATACTATTATTATTATTATTATTATTATTATTATTATTATTATTATTATTATTATTATTATTATTATTATTATAGCTGTTGCTGGTGTTTTCAGCAGTGCTTGGGCACAAGAGTTCATGAATATTACTTTTTACTAGCGTACTTAATTTAGTACAATGAATTGTGTTCATCTTATCGTTCATCGTATATGGCCCGGAGCTGAAACAAAGGATATCATTATCACTATTATTAGTTAATGTGACATGGCGTCACAATGACATGGTCATAGACAAAAATAGTACAGAGCACTTTTGTTAAGGTGACTCAACGGTGAGCTTATTAACTCGCACCAATGAATGCAAGGTGATTTTTATTATTAAATTTATTATTGCTAATTAAATGTGCGTAGGTTCGTAATCTACTACGGCAGAAGGTTACCTTCAGCGATTTGCCATATGGATTCAAGGCTTGCAGTGATAAGTATATCCCAAAATTTTGGGGAAATTGAGAAGGTAGGGGGACAAAGTGGCATTAAATAAATCATTTATATCTGTAGTAAGTGATATAATTAGCGGCTAATTCGAACAGTGGTCAGTGAATTTACTGAAACCAGATCATACTGTTCGATCATCGCCTGATATTCGAATCCTGTTTCGATATTGTTAGGTGGAGCTATGAAAACTATTATCATGGGGATTATATACATACATACATATATATATATATATATATATATATATATATATATATATATATATATATATATATATATATATATATATATATATATATATATATATATATATATATATATATATATATAATATATATACATATATATATATATATATATATATATATATATATATATATATATATATATATATAGAGAGAGAGAGAGAGAGAGAGAGAGAGAGAGAGATATATTAAACCACCAATATACTTTTAAAATATCCAGTTCTACTTTAAAATATCCAGGGAATAACTTAACTTACATCCAAGAGGAATTGTGATTAATAAATGTTTCTTCACCAGATCTCAAGAGAGGTATAAGTCGACATCGACTCTGCTGTACATGCCTTGTCGAATTCAGGTTTTGTACTTAGAATCGATATCAACCCATCTTCACCATGATAGCGGACTGGTAAATTTGTAACGCGTGGCTAATTATGAATTTGTCGAATCTGTCTTATACACCGAGGGTCTTTCTTATATTCACAAGCATTAGGCCACAAATATCAGAAAATATCCAGTTCACTACATTACGTGCAGCTCTTAAAGATATGATCATAATATATATATATATATATATATATATATATATATATATATATATATATATATATATATATATATATGCTCACACAAATATTAAGCCACGAATATCGTTTATTGCCTAATTCACTATACCTCACGAATAGCTTACAACCAGAAGAATTATAACTGATAAGTGGTTCGTTACCAGTGGTATTCGAAACGTTGCTTTACTTAGGAACAATGTTGTACTTTAGACCATGGGTTAAGTATACCTTAGTTTAACCAAACCACTGAGCTGGTTAACAGCTCTCCTAGAGAGGGCTGGCCCGAAGGATTAGACTTATTTTACGTGGCTAAGAACCAACTGGTTACCTAGCAACGGGACCTACAGCTTATTGTGAAATCCAAACCACATTATAACGAGAAATGAATTTCTATCACCGGAAATTAATTCCTCTCATTCTTCATTGGCCTGTCGGAGAATCGAACGCGGGACCAGCAGAGTGCTAGCTGAGAACAATACCCACCCGTCCAATGAAGACCTGTGATGTACAGTGACTTTTGACCATTGACCCATCAAGAAAGGTGTAAGTTGATATCAGCTCTGCTGTATAGGCACAATTCTCTTTTATTTTGATGGACATTAATAAGAGCATTCTCTACAATTCTTCGATATGAAAGCAGAAGGGTTGTCAGGTTCGATGTTCCTTTAGACAAGTTCTTAATGCCTCTACGCACGGGAGTTTTATTTTGCTGGTATATCCCTTATTTTGTTATGCCCATTGTTTTGAAGATATCTTACTGGCTTGGTTGATGGCTTTTCCGCCGACATAGTGAGGCAGCTGGTTGAGTAGTTTACAGATGAAATCGACTCCTTTGGCTTTGTAACCGTCAGAACAGGTTCCTGGTCCTCCGAGAAAAAAAATTACACTGATACCTCAGTCTTCATTGAAACTGCAATGTCATGACAGTTAGGAAATGAATGCAGGAAATAGAGAACGTTAGTCGATAGACGTTGAAATTGTACTTGAATGATTCCCTATAGCAGGGATCGACAACTGGCTCCGGTTACTAAAACCAAGTGAAAGGTTACATGAGTACTTTGTATTTTCATATTAGAAAAGAGAGAGATAGAAATAAAAACATATATATATATATTGAGGCCATATAAATGATAATACTAAGGTCAGTATGACGTTATTTCCACAAAGACTCCAAACGTACTTAGTTGGGTTACTGTATTAAATATAAAATGCAATAAATATATATATATATATATATATATATATATATATATATATATATATATATATATATAATATAGGATTTTAACCCACGAGAAACGCTTGGAGCCCCTCTGGTTATTTCATTCAATACTTCATAACACGTTTTTGTTCTCACCTGTTTACAAGCACAGCCTCGTTTCCCACCACTGGCAAACCACGGTACTCCAACCAATGTTTAAGCTGACATACTGAATGATCTAGCACACTGCTAAGCACAAAAGCAGCGCCAGGAACACCAGTTTCTTTTCAACTCTATTTCTTTCAACTTAATGTTAGGAAACTTCCCTGCTGTGGCCATGACAACATAAGTCGTACTGATTTGTTTGTCCGACCTTGTGTAGATGTGTGTAGCTAAGGGCAAAGTGATGACGTAGATGCCGATCGCTGCTATTGATGTATCTAAGGTTAGTTCCTGTCCTTTTCTCATTCAGTTTAGAACGTAATGCTAGAAGTGAATTCATTTTGCTGCAAATAGATATCAAAATCTTCTCAACTATTATTCCAGAACGTGAAAATGCCACCAACGTGTCTCACCAAAACCACTTTGGGATTGAGTGATTAAGTACATGCAGACATTGGCTTAAAGGGGAATGGCAAGCTGCTTATCCCACATTCAAATCTTTGTAAACCTTTCAGCTAAAAGAGGGCATGTTATTGGTTACAAGGAGCTTGATTAATTTAACTGTTTTTTTTTTTTCACTGCCCAAAGGAAATAGGTCTTCGTAAGGAGTTGATTTTTTCCTTTATGAAATTCAGGATGTCGTTTACAAGAACCTTTGTGAATAATGATTCCGCGTCCTGGCTTATGAGCGTTATGTCGTTCACTGTAATATTTAATTTATAGAATTTCTGAATAGAGTCCTCTGCGTGTTTTATAAACTGCCTAGGAAATGTGTCAGCAAACCTGCTAAGTTTCTGACAGAGTAAAAATGAAAGAGACTTAATTTCACAAAACTGGGAGTCAGAGAAAGCCTTTCTTATGGGTTATGGCGAGTCCGTAGAAATATGATAAAGAGTTGTTGACGAATCCAGGTAGAAAAGTCAAAGAAAAAAGTCATGCTTAGGGCGCCGATGCTGACCGAGTAGGACTTCCCCTAACTACTGAACTAGATAATCACGACGATATCAACTATAATGACCAGAGATCGTTGAGGATATGGAATCGATGGTCACAAAATTCATACTTGTTAGGCAACTATCCATAGCAAATCAACCTTTGAATTACCTTATAACTACTCAATGTTCATTTTAAGACTGACTTTTCGCTTCTGCTTAATTAATCTTGACTATTTTGATATTTCATTGTATAAATGAAGAAGTAGTTTGAAAACATGCGAAAGCTCATGTTATTATTACATTTGCATATGTATATACTGTACAGCTATGGATGATTTCGTAATCACCACAAATTCTATAATATTTTACTATTGCATACCACTATAGCCTTCTGAATGAACATGCTCGACAAAAGCCGAGGAGAGCCAACAGCTGGTGGATCTATGCCCAAGGAGATGAATACCAATGTGGATTATGACCACACCCAGATCGGTTTTCCTTCTCCAGAATTTTGAACAAAGACTGAATGTAGAAGTGAGAAAATATGAAAAAGTCAGACAAACGCAACAAGAAACCAGCATTACAAGAACTGATAGACAACACCAGAATAAAATGCAAAAGCAGCACATGTCGGGATCTAGCAATAACAAAGACTGTATATAACAACCAAGCCGATGCTGAACGTCCAGACGGAAGGAGTTAGGGCAAGGCCTCCCCACCAGCTGCCTGAGGGGAAGAATACAAGGTCAAGGTCACCCCCATAGCAATCCCCAACCAAATACTTCAGAGGAAATCAATACATTTATTAGACCCATAAGAACAAGAAACAGAATGCAAAACTTATGTAGTTTCACAATGGAATTGCATTATGTAAATAAAATGTCCATAACTAACCACCTCCTAAGTAACTAGGCATTGCAAATATAAATAACCCCAAATCCCTCCCCAGTCACATTCCCATCATACGCATACACACACAAATACACTGAATATAACACTTTTTCCTACTTTTGTAATCTGCAATATGTTTATATACTACAAGGTCCTTCTGTAAATTCACTTCTACGAACTTTTTTTATGTCCTTCTGTAGTCACTTATACGAAATCTTTAATATTTTACCTTTATACTTGATTATACTGAAGTACACAGAAATTGAATGGCTTCCTGTTCGCCACTTTTTGCTTACTGATGTGTCTGTGATAAACAGCAATAGTTACAAACTACCGTTGTAACAGTTCGGACATAAACAACGAACCAATAATAGCTTCGGCTTGGGAAACAGCAAATTGCTGTTTAATTCAAACTCACTCGCATTATACAAAAGGTGGTGATACGAATTTGGGGGTTTTAATTTCAGTTCAATACAGGATGAGGAAGTGATGGTAACTGCTCAAGTTGGAGAAAAACAAAGCCTGTGTTTGTTTCCAGAGCATGTACATGAATTTTTATTTTAAGTGAAACGAACTATAGTTGTGATGGTCCATAGTAATTTTAATTTTTATTTTATCCAGTTTCATAACATTTTCTTGCTTTTTTTTATCATACATTATATATATATATATATATACACATATATATATGAAATAATCAACACACAATCAGGTGTGGAACAGAAATAAATTTCTGACTCACATCAGGATCGAACCCAGGTCTTTCAATTGAAAAGCAAGGGCGCTGCCCACTAGGCCATACAAGTCTTATAAGAAGTTGGAACTTCTTTTATGACTTGTATGGCCTAGTGGCAGCGCCCTTGCCTTTCAGTTCAAAAACTTCCAACTTCTTTTATGACTTGTGTGGCCTAGCGGGCAGCGCCCTTGCCTTTCAATTGAAAGACCTGGGTTCGATCCTGATGTGAGTCAGAAATTTATATACATATATATATATACTGTATATATACATACACATCATCCCATGTGGGATAAGTGAAATTTAAAAAAACGTCTCGTTGATTCCCAATTCTACAGTTGGGTTTGTTTAAAAAAGAAACTCGTTGACACATTTTTAAATTTTACTTATTCCACTTGGGACGAAGACAAACCTAGCCATCAGTGCTGCCAACGCCGGCTATTGACTAAACGGTGACCGCCCTATAGTCCGAAGGCCCGATAGTCCGAAGGTCCGATAGTCCGAAAGTCAGCAGGCCCGATAGTCCGAAGGTCCGATAGTCCGAAAGTCAGAAGGCCCGATAGTCCAACGGACTGTAATCAGCCCCCCACCCCTCCATAGCTAATACGGCAAAATTGTAACCAGTAAACACCCATAAAAATACCAACATAACGTACCTAGGGGTGTTTACTGGTTACAATTTTTGCCGTATTAGCCATGGAGGCGGGGATTAATCAGGCAGGGGTGGGGCGCTTGCCTCGGAATGCCGGCTTAGACCTACGACTATCGGACCTTCGGACTATCGGGCCTACGGACTAACGGACTGTAATCGACTAAACACCCGTAATGGGCCTCATGGTTGCTTCTATTAGTTGCCTTGTCATTCATAAAATATTAATTTACTTCAACTGAAATATTTACCAACACTATGTAAGTAAGGGATGTTCTATCTACTTAAGTAAAATTTATTACATTTGATTAACCAGAAAATATATTCTTTGACCTTTGAAGACAGAGAAAGAGAGTAAGAAATGCTGAAAATTATTTTTGGTCCTATTTCATCACCTCTAAAACGGTGGTAGGTATTATCTTATTTCTGAGAACTTTTAATATACGCTAGAATAAACTTTCAGCTTTCCAATGGTACCACTTTAGTGATAATAAAAATTACATGGGTAAAATTAGAAAGAATTTTGTGGAAACTTCCAATGCGTCCAACTCTTCAACTGTTCACCCAGGAGTAAATGACCAAGACCTGAGCATAAACAATTGGGTCGACCAGTCTGGACCGGAGAGGGTTCAGGGAAAAAGGAAATATTTACTTTACTCTAGAGACCTGACTTGTTTACTTTAGCGATCTCATGGGACAAGGGATAGTTCAGCACGTGCATGTGAAGAGAAACAACCAACAAATACAGTGAACAAATACAACGCAGTCTGGGCTTAGCTGACACCTGGCCGAGCAAAGCTTTGCGGAAATTTTAATGAGAGGATGATAAATTAATTTCGGAAGATTTTCCTCACTTCTGGGGGAATGAATAAATGGAGGTTTCTTTTTTTTTCCTCATGGTTTGTTTACTGGAAAAATTTGAATGGAATGGAATTTACCATGTGCGCATCTTTTATGGAGGAATTTAAAGAAATGCGAGGACTAACCATGGTTTTCGGCTCGCATGACCTGAACAAATTTTTACGGATTTATGGCCCGAGTTCGAGTCTCCGGCTGGCCAATGAAGAATTAGAGGAAATTATTTCTGGTGATAGAAATTCATTTCTCGGTATAATGTGGTTTGGATTCCACAATAAGCTGTAGGTCCCGTTGCTAGGTAACCAATTGGTTCTTAGCCACATAAAATAAGTCTATCCTTCGGGCCGGCCCTAGGAGAGCTGTTAATCAGCTCAGTGGTCTGGAAGAATACTATCTTTGCCTAGCAAATTCCTAACCTCTACGAGAGAGAGAGAGAGAGAGAGTAAAAAATATCCTATCTCCAGTGATATGAAAATTGCCGGACTGGGTTAGCCCACGTGGCTGTAATGTGTGCCTAGCTAGTATTTCGGGACTTTCAAATTGTCATTATCATGTGGACAAAGGAATAATGGCACTATTCCTTTTATTAACTCTTCACCGAGTGTCGCTCCCTACCTTCCTAGTTTTAAAACATGCAGCTAACATGCGATAGCACAAAATCTTGTGTAAAGGTTAATAACTCTCTCTTCTTTATACCTGGGATACATGCACGTGTTTTAACAATTCCTAACTCTATTTCAGCCACGATTTTGTTTGTACCTAACAAAAAATAAACATAACATGATACTTAGTGTGGAAATGGATCACTTGTGCGCTTATAGGGGAATTTACGCTAATTAAGAAGCTTCGTTTCTTGTCTCGCATTCAGCTCTTAGTTGATGACTGCACTTTGCCAAATGGGGTAAGGACTCAATCTGTGATGTTTCAGATTGTGAGATCTCGGCAACTTGGTTGCCAGTGTTGTAATTTCAAAGCTGGGGTCTTGCTAGATAAATGGGGTATACTAGGATGATATGCAACTTACCTTGATTACCGCAAAAATCTGGACTCTGGCCTTGGGGACAGCAAAAATTACAAACAACAAAATACGTCTGAAGGGCTACTTCAAGGGGGGAGTGATTAGATAAACTCTGGGGTTTAACTTAATTCATTATATTTACAAAAGGAAACACGTCAGAAGAATGGGGTAATGAGGCGAGAGCAAATGATGGGGAATTCCCTGGAGGGAGTATATTGGGTTTCCCGCTTCTAAAGTTGTTGATAACGAAGTAGCGAAGGTCACTATGCACACAAGGTGACACGCAGATCCACAGTTGGGTATTCCTATCATGCAATCGAAACACTCATGGTTACTTAAACGAAACTAGCGCTGTAATGAAGGAATCGAGGAACTGCACAGAAGATGCCTAGTCTGAACTAGATTCCAGTGACTTGAACATCATATGATTATGTTACACTTCTTGTAAATGCTTTGCAAATTAAACAGCACAAAGTATAAAGATGTACAGGTCTCACTGTAATTACATCGCACTATGAAAAGAAAGGAACACAGTTGGAGGAGAATAGGGAACACGGCTGACGGAAAACCTTTAGGAGCTGAAGTTCTCTTCTTAGGAGGGCCAGCGAGAAGGAGGGCATGTGAATTAATTCACAACAAAAGTTACTTTTGGGTACTGGCACCCATGTGTCGAAAACAGGCAGTTAATGGAGCGAGGGACGGAGCTGTGTTCTCTGTGTCACCACCGTCAATTCTGAGAGCAAGCTTCTCTCTCCAAGGCCCTTTATAACTTCAGAAGTTACAGCTTTCTCTTCCTAGATGGAGTTGTGATCACTTTGCCCACATGGAACTGCAGGCAGCATGGTTCCGATTTCAAAATGGCAGAACGCACGTGGTCAGCCCTCCAGCTGACCTGCCTCAGGTGACGATTAGCTCTGGTTGGGTCTGCACCTGGAATTATGGGATTTCTGCAGCACTTTGGACAGGATAGAGGTTAAAGGGGTTTTCCCCCCAAAAGGCAGTGGTGAGAAGTTTTAGAGGCAAATTTGCTTACAGTGAAACATACAAAATTTACCTTTTTGAATTACTTAGTCCTTCTTATTTTGAATTATTGTCTGAAAGATGGCATGGGAGGGAATATTCTTAATAATAATATATATATATATATATATATATATATATATATATATATATATATATATATGTGTCAAACACCTTCCTTCATTTGTAATGAATTTTTCCTCCTGATTTTTGTGAATATAATTTAAGATAAAATAGTCATTCCCCAATATACAGTAACATACATTTCAAAAGAAGTACTAAGTTCTTTTGAAGTTTTCACACAAGCATTCCCATGCCAAGTTAAGCCAACGCAGGTGTCGAATGAGCAACTAAGTGCAGGGCCATACCGTGAGCCATTTCTGACCTGACCTAACCCTAAGGTGACGATTTTAGCAGCCTCTTGCAAGTAGCACACACCCTTTGAGAGTTCCTTCCATTATTACCATTGCTCTCAATTTCCCAGTCAATCGTGTCCCTTGGCATTTCGCTGAGGTTTCCCTCCTTTCCAACCACCTGCGCTGCCATCTCTTCCTACTAACCCTCGACTCTCCCATCTAACAGTCACCCCACTGCCACCTCGTCCTCTTGAACCTTTATCTGGCTGCCATTCAACGGCCTTTCTAGGTACCTGGCTGGATTAACGACATGCCCTGCGAAGAGGAAAATGGAGGACCCCATTAAGAAGAGGCTGTCAGAAGTGTCAAAACATGGCCACCGTCGGCGTGGACCATTCTTAGCTAGTCACCCTGATGCTGTCACACTGCTAGACGTAACTCTGCTAGTCACCCTTAAGCTGTCACGATGCTGGTAGACCCTCTGCTATTTACTCTTACAATGTCACCCTGCTGGCATCCATGCTGCTAGTTACCTAACGCGCCACTCTGCTAGGAGACCCTATGCTAGTCAGCCTTATGCTGTTACACTGCTAGAACGCCACTCTGCCAGTCTACTCTCCTGACTTCACGCTGCTGGTCTCCCCTCTGCTAGTAGACCCTCTGCTAGCCTTCCCCATGACGTTACTCTGTTGATTTACCTGGCGACGTCCCTCTGTCCAGAAGTCACTGATAGGTTATGCTCAAGTCCTACTTGACGTATTCCTTGCACTGCTATGCTGAAGATAGTCATACCCAGCTGCTACTCTCTGCACACTGATGTCTTGCTAGCCAACCAGTGCCCCTATACTTCGACTTACTTCCTCTACGGTGGGGAACCTTGAGTGCCAACGCCTCTGCTGATGCCCTACTGCAGAAACCTAGCTCTACAAAACCTCACGTCTTGTCCACGGACTAAGGTAATGTGATCAGTAGTTGTTTGTAGGCCTCACCTAACTTTATCCTACCTGTTTTATACCTGTTCTCCTAATTCCTATAACCATACCTTTTTACTCTCCCTCAAAGAATGCTGCAATTTTGATTGTGGTGTGAGATTGTAATCAATAGTGATATAATTTAGTGCTTATTTGCATACTTGGGTTTTAAAAGTAATTGTTACATGATCAGTGCTTTGATATTTTGCCTACGTAAATTCATTGTCATTTTACTCCAGTCCATTCGTAAGTTTCCAACTTTCCTGCTCTTGCAGATTCGTGGTTTTTGAGTACCTGTTGTGTATTATCAACTGCAGATCAACGGTGCCACCTTCCTGCATACCCAGGTGCCATACCCGTTCAAGATATCCAACACGTTCTCGCTTAACGTGCCCGTTCCTGTGCATTCTTCGGATACCCCCTTATACATATTGCTTGTTAGCCTGTGAAAGGCCTAGTGTTTAAAGATTGCAGTTTGTGGCACTTTTCTCTACTATTTGTGATTTGAGTAAAGTAATCTTGACAGTGCCACGGAGCTGCATTGTTAGCTCTTGTACATATTTCATCTTCTGATTGCTTTTAGTGAATTATATTACTTAGTGGGGACCCTAAGTTTACCTCCAATCCTTGCTTTATTGGTAAATTTTGAGTAGTTTTCACTTATAACTTTTCTGTTCACTGGAGCATAGCCACCCCCCGTCAGGTGTAGTTATCAAAGGTCATATTTAGAAGCATTTTTTTTGTCCTCATGGTAGCACGAATGTGATATATATATATATATATATACTATCTTAATATAATATATATACTATCTTAATATAAATTTGGCCAGCAGTTATGAGTAATAATTTCAAACTGACCGTAATATACAACTATTTTGAAATATGAGTTGCAATTTTGCTAAAACATACTGTGACATGATCGTTTGCAAATACCAATCTAAAAATATTCTATAGGAGTGTCGTAATAAAAGAATGCTCTTGGTATAAACTGAGAGGTCATGGCTGATCGTACTGATCGTATTGATCGACGGTAAAACATTTTTCTCTCGTCCAAACCACCGTGCAAAAAATAACTTTTGAACCAGCAGCATTGCCCTTTCGGTTACTCCAATACCTTTACGACAATGTTCCTAACAATTCCCCTGCCTGAAGCCCGTAGCGTCGTCGTCATCCCAGCGAAATTAAAACTCTCCGGTTCATCTCCAGCCGCTCTCTACGTGTTGACGTCTTTTGACCGCGTTGTGCTCTGCATCGGGGTAATTTGTGGCCTTTTCGCGTTTGATCTTTGGTTGCCGAATGTTTGAGTGTTTGATATTTAGTGGATAGCGTCTGTTGTTCGACCTGTTGACCGCTAGCTCACGTTGTTTGCAGTGAGTTGCCGAACGGTAAGTAATGAATCTTTTAGGTTTTCTCGTGTGACGAGTTCCCGGGGACCCGCTCTCTGTGAATAACTCGAGTCAGCCAGCGTCACCACATGCAGGTTCCTCTTACTCTAACTGTGGTTATTGCCGGTAAAAGTAACAACCTAGTTGTGAATGGTGCTATAACAAGGAACGGTAACAAATTCAGCGTTGTCTCGTTCGCTCTTGAATCACTTCGCCGAATGCATACTAACAATGATATCTCCATTACAATGACTCCACGTATCAAATCGACATCGCTTTGTATTGTCAATCGCCGGTTCCTTGGCTGACTCACCAACGGACAACAAACGCAGACTTTTAAAGCCGCCTAAAAAAACCCTTAAACCTTCGCCGAGGCTCAATTTTACACACACACACACACAACAGAGACACTGATACAATCGCTACAAAGGGCGATGGCTGCAAAAACTCACAGCACTTTTCTGTTGCATAAACAATACATGATAATAATTACTTTAAGGGCGAGTGTTTGTAAATCAGCATGGGAACTGATAATCTGTCATTACATTACAAGCCACTTCATTCTAACACTGGACGAAACGTTAATTCCTACTGGAATATTGACGATATATTTGAAAAGCAATGAGGTATTCTTGCCCTTCAAGAATACCGTATAACATTGCGCAAGGTTCTGGAAGCAGTGATTGTAGATCAAGTCTCATCAGGGTTCGGATGGTGAATAAACCACGCTGCTAATGGGAGGAATAAGTTACAGTGACAGCAGTACCGATGATAAAGATGCCAAGTCTTCTTCTTCTTCTTCCCCTTCTTACCATTACGCTCCCTGTGTCGAGTTACGATCACAGTTCTGTGGTCCATAATATACTTTTTATTCTTCTGAATTTGATTTAAAATAAGCCCAGATTTATAGACGGGTCATTGAAATTTTAAACACTGACGTCATGATAAGGAAACAAAGTTCCAAAGTGTCACGCGTTAATGTTTGTTTGATGAGTTGGTCTAAAATCTGTAAAAGGTTTTATAACTTCAGACTGCCTCGTCCGGTTTTATTCAAAACTGTTACGTAGTTGAGGCGAAGCGGATCTCATTTTCATATATTAAGCGACCTGGTTATGTGAAATCTATATCTTTCTCATATATATATATATATATATATATATATATATATATATATATATATATATATATATATATATATATATATATATATATATATATATATATATATATATATATATATATTATAATGAATATTTGTTTGAAGACATACATAATTTTACGACGGGAGAAAGTGACAGTTTAATTAGAAGGATTTGAGATTCCCAGAACATGCACCCTAGCTTTATTCGGAAAATTTGTAAAAGGTTAAGGAGGTTCTTCCACATGTACTGCAATACAAGGTCCCCACCAACCTTTCTAGAAGTTCAGCTAGTTGTACAATATTCCGAGAATTTTGTGGTAAAAAAGTAAGTATACCTTTGTTTAACCAGACCACTGAGCTGATTAACAGCTCTTCTAGGGCTGGCCCGAAGGATTAGACTTATTTTACGTGGCTAAGAACCAATTGGTTACCTAGCAACGGGACCTACAGCTTATTGTGGAATCCGAACCACATTATACCGAGAAATGAATTTCTATCACCAGAAATAAATAGCACAGTAATACCTTGTTAAAAGGGACCTACAGCATAGTAATATCTGGATAAAAGAGACAGTTACGACAGTAATACCTGAATAAAGGGATGGACAGCACGGTAATACCTGGATAAAACTGACCTACAGCACAGCAATACCTGGATAAAAGGGACAGTTACCACAGTAATACCTGGATAAGAGGGATGGACATCACAGTAATACCTGGTTAAAGGTGTCAGACAGCAGAGTAATACCTGGATAAAAGGGACAGTCACCACAGTACAACCTGTCAGTTAACCCACGACTTTTGGAAGGGTGAACATTCACACAAAAAAAGTAGAACTGTCAGTTGGACCTCCAGCACAAACCACTCCCTTCTCCCTTTCCTACACCTTCCCCCTCCCCCTTCCCTCTTTCCTCCTCACCCCCTTTCCCTTTTCCCTCCCCTTCACGTAGACTGTCATTCAGGAGTTTTCCCGGGCAGTGCCGGGTTGGTCAGCTAGTATATGTATATAAAACGATATATGAATTTTATATGAAAGTATGAAATATATATCTTTATAATACATACTGTATGTATATATATATATATATATATATATATATATATATATATATATATATATATATATATATATATATATATATATATATATATATATATATATATTATATATATATATATAAACCTGTAGTTTAATGTTTAAAGACTCAAGTATCTGCAGTTTCTGTGCCTGGCCAATAACTTTGAAATCATCATAATTTATCTGTGTTTTGCACTTGGTGGCATGATTTCTTATGGAGGATAGTTCTGGATTGAGAGTCGGCATCCAGTTCTATAGCTCACCCCTAATGAGAGTCGGCCCTGACCTTGAGAAGCCGCCTGGTGGATCCAACATATGCTCCCAGACTACATCTGGGACAAGTATATTCATAAACAACACCAGACGACATCAAGGGCAGAGCCGATCTTTAAACCCGAAGAATGAGCCGATTGTCTTTGGATTTTTCGGGATGAGTTTGATGTCAATGGCCCCAAAGTACCTCTGAACGATCCTAATGAAATCCCTTCTAAATCATCATGTGAAAATGGGAAAACGGCGTATATAGGGAGTTTAGGGACATTAAAATTTACTGTAGGGCTTTCAACAGTTTGTGAGGACGCGTTACGGCCCAGCCCTTCTTCACAAATGTCGCCAGCTGGAAAAATTGGTTCAAAAGAAAGAAAAAGTAAGCCTAGATTTAGATTTCCTACAATACTGTCGAATTAATAATGTTATTCCTAATTTCATTAAATTCAAGGTGTATAAGAAGTCTCTCTATCGTTCACAGTTTTATATTGATACCACTAAATATTTATTAAACTACGAAATAAGCTGTAAACAGAAAGCCACTGAACGTTTGAACAAGCTATCCAATACCTTCCGTAATGAGGGGCTTGAGTCTTTTCTATTGTTGATAGGATTATTTTACCAAACTGTTCAATGACAGCATTCAACATTTTATCAATACTACTCAGAGACGACATAACAAAAGCTCTCCAACCTAGGAATTGTATTACCTAAATTCCATGGCTATCACAAGACAGTATTTAACTTTTCTAAATATGTATTGTCAAAACGTGAGGAGTTCCTTCTGTCTTTTGGATTGGACTTTTGTTTACCCCATTATAAGCCAAACTTTTGCCAATTCTATTTGCCCCTCGAATTCTTGTTCCATAGACTAAAAAATCTTAATTTGCGTCACGATCTAAGCAGACTTCAAAATGAGTTGATGTCGTTGTCTCATGGTGCTTTTTCCAGACTCAAAACCCACTGGGCCCCCTTTTTTAGAAAGAGTGACCTTGTAACCCTAAAAGCCTTAGCCAAACGAGACGATTTGATTATTACTATGCCTGATAAGGGGGGAACTGTAATTCTAGACAAGTCCGAGTACATTAACAAAATGAATGTGATTCTTAATGATAGCACTAAATTTCAAGAAATAGGATTGCCAAATTACCAAGCAATTTTTAAAGTAGAAGACAAAATCAATAGGTTTCTGCGAACACTAAAAAATGAGAAAACCATAGATGAGAAGGTATACCAAGATCTCTTTTCTACTGGCTCCTCTTTCGGCATTCTGCATGGCCTTCCCAAAATTCACAAAACCAATGTTCCTCTTCGCCCTATCCTTGCTTCGTACAATGCCCCAAACTATAAGTTAGCTAAATTCCTTGTGCCCTGTTGGAACCCTTGACCACTAACCAATATACCTTAAAAAATTCAGAACAATTCAAAGACCGTATCTTGTATCAAGACTCGATTTATTTATGACAAGCCTAGACGTAGAATCACTATTTACAAATGTTCCCGTTAGAGAAACTATCACTATTATCCTTGATAAGCTCTTTCCTAATCCTGATTCGGTTTACTGTAATTTTAATCGCCCCTTTTTTACATCGCTCTTAGAACTAGCAGTGCTGGACACGGCCTTTGTATTTAATGGAAAACCGTTTAAACAAATAGAAGGCATGGCCATGGGAAGTCCATTAGGACCAACCTTTGCGAACATTTTTATGTGCTCCCTGGAGGAGCACATCCTTGAAGAATGTCCCTCGGCCTATCGCCCTCGCCCTCTTTTTTACTCTCGATACGTAGATGATACGTTTGCTCTTTTTAAACATGAAACCGATTCTGACCGATTTCTTGATTTTGCCAATGCCTGTCATAGTAGCATCACTTTTACCTTGGAGAAGGAACAGGATTCTAAACTGGCCTTTTTAGATATTTTGATTTTTAAAGAAAATGACCGTTTCAATACTACTGTTTTTAGAAAAGAACGTTTACTGGTCTTGGGTCAAACTTTTATAGCTCCTGCTTTTTAATTTCAAACTTAACTCTGTCCACACTCTCATACACCGTGCTTTAACTCTCACTTCTAATTGGGCCCTTTTTCATGAAGAAATCCTTTTCCTGCAACAATACTTTAACAATAATTACTTTCCACACAAAACATTCTATAGAATTCTTTCCAGACTACTGAACAAATCATTCAGCCCCTACAGTAAATTTTAATGTCCCTAAACTCCCTATATACGCCGTTTTCCCATTTTCACATGATGATAGTTTTAGAAGGGATTTCATTAGGATCGTTCAGAGATACTTTGGGGCCATTGACATCAAACTCATCCCGAAAAATCCAAAGACAATCGGCTCACTCTTCGGGTTTAAAGATCGGCTCTGCCCTTTGATGTCGTCTGGTGTTGTTTATGAATATACTTGTCCCAGATGTAGTCTGGGAACATAATATGTTGGATCCACCAGGCGGCTTCTCAAGGTCAGGGCCGACTCTCATAAGGGGGTGAGCTATAGAACTGGATGCCGACTCTCCAATCCAGAGCTATCCTCCATAAGAAATCATGCCACCAAGTGCAAAACACAGATAAATTATGATAATTTCAAAGTTATTGGCCAGGCACAGAAACTGCAGATACTTGAGTCTTTAAACATTAAACTACGGTTTATATATATATATATATATATATATATATATATATATATATATATATATATATATATATATATACGATTTAATATCTAAACTGCGTGACTCTCCTACTTAGTTCCTTACCAGATTGTCCAATATAAGGTAAATTACAAGTTGAACAATTAATTTTGTACACACCTCCTGTTGGCACTACTGGTGTACTACAAAACAGCGAATTCTTGATAGACGAAGTATTACTAAAAACCACATTTATTTTCAGACATTTCACGCTATGTACAATCGATAAAAATTCACACCGGTATGGCAAAACTAAAAGTATTTTCAAGATCATAATTACTTGACTTTTCATGACTATAAAATGTTATTTTTGGCACGTGGATCTACTGTAATTTTTTGGATCTACTGTAATTTTATATATATATATATATATATATATATATATATATATATATATATATATATATATATATATATGTGTGTGTGTGTGTGTGTGTGTGTGTGTGTGTGTATGTAATTCCCTTTGGGTGTAACTTATTCCAAGACACAATAAACTGGAAATTAAATGATTTTCGTGGTTTATATATCTCTATCTATCTATCCGTCCATATACGTTATGTATATTATATATATATATATATATATATATATATATATATATATATATATATATATATATATATATATATGCATATATATACATACATATATATAATATACACACATATATATAATATATATACTAAAAGACTTAATGTAATTTTAATGATTTTATTAGCGTTCTTAGGGGAAAATTCCCCTCCTTTCAGATACAATAGGTCTAGAATATACATGTCAATGAATATTTCAGTTCAAAACGTAAAAAAACAGTTGGAAATAAAATATAAAACAATGATATGAAAGTCGAAAGCACGAAAAACACGTTACAGCTGCAATAACCAGTCATGAAAATAAGTTCATAACAAGTGATTGCAATATCAGAGGAGTTTACAGAAATATAAGCACGGTAAAAAAGTTTTAGAGTATCCAAAGAACTCTTACGCACAAACAATGCATTTGCAGCATACCAAGTGGTGCGAACTGCGACAAACTTATAAATAAGAGAAATGAACGACTTAAAAGAAAATCTAGAATCTGTCAGAAGAGGTGGTATTAATATAAGCCCATGCCACTAATTTCCGTGGATGCCTGAAAAGGAAAAATGGCAGAAGATATCATAATTCGAAATTCTAATGACTGTCATGTTGAGCAATGCAACTTTCATTTGAGTACGCTTGCAAGTGTATGACTGAAATCTCGTTCAAAATACTTGAAGAGATTATTAGCACAATCAAACAAGGACTATTGTACCCATTTTAGATTTTCATATATGCACTTCGTGTTTTGTTTTGAATGCTTTCAATAGAAGATAGATATTTCTATATAAAAGTATAACTGTTTTAAACTAAGAAGCGATTTTCCATAAACAACTTGTTGACGCCAACTTGTTTTACTCTACAATTGCCAGATTTGGATGACATACATCCAGCTACTTTTTTTTATTTTTGATTAAAATATTTTTTTATTTACATTTGCTCTAGACAATTTGTATCTGGGAGGGGGATGGGGATGTTCCCTTCCGAAAGCCATTAAAAGAATTCCCATTACCTCAAGCTTTTGGTGGGCTTCATAAAGTAGGACATCGGGTGGACAATCAAACTCACCCTTTGCAAGGCAATGCATGAGTTTTTTTCTATTATAATTCTATATGGAAAGAGAAGCATGTTGACCAATAAACGAACAAGAATAAGGATCACCTGAGAGGTTCAACTCAATGAAAGCACCGATGGTCTTTTGGAACATAACAGTGAGTAAGGTAGGAAAATTTTCCATCACGGCAACTTTCCGGGAACGGTTGTCAGGATATTCTAAAGTTGGCGAAATAGATCATTTCTCGCAATGTACTTTGACTGAGGGGGTTTTCTTATTGAAGGGTCGCTGCTGTGACAAATGCAGCCTTCCTTCCTCCAGGAAGCTACTACTAGTAGCAGGGGACGAAAGTCTATTCGTTGTAATACTTAGTTAAGTAACGTGCTATTGAAACCTCATCCAAAATACATTATGCTAAGACTATAAAACTAAGCCAGACCCAAGAATTTCTTTTAGTTTTGTACCGTGTCTTGTATTGACTTATGCCTCATCAGTAACTAGGTGTTTCTAGATATTAGAAAACCTTTTAATTATAGAAAGTGGTTTTTCAGTAAGACCTATTGACGAATAGTACTTTTAACGGCAGTTATCTGCTAAGATCGTTTGCTTCTAAGTACTTTCCACACTTCCGACCTATTTTCTTTTTGTTATGAATTTATTATTTCCATTTTGCTCTCTAGACGGGAAAGAATGTTCCTTCCCGGAAGCTAATAAGACTATTATTCAAAAATTTTCATGGACAGTCCTTTATTATTACGAAAAACACGGGAAGCGTTTTCATCGCTTTTATGTAATAGTACTGATCTAAAATAAACCAATAGTTTTGAAGCCCATTTCGTAAAAAAATGCTGTATTTTTCAAATCTCAAAATATGCCAGAGTGGTTGGAGAAAAATGGTTGATACAGGACTCGCGGCCCGGGTGCCAAACTGCTTGGCGATGATGGCGCCGGGTCTGAAATGAATGATTTTCAGATATTCTTTATGGCTTCCGATCTAAGGCAGGTTTAATTTTAATGCAGTGAAGTACGTTTGGATATCCTACAAAAATACAAAAATCCCAAGATGCACTACAGTACAGTGGAAAATGGCCGAACCTGTTGAAGATGAAAGTTCATTGATGCAAAGAATTTAGGAAAATCCCAAGATGAAACATTAATCGGGATAAGCTCACAGTAAAACAGTGTACTTCAGTAACAGTCATAGTACATTTTATAGATACCATAAAGCCAAATGCTTTTTTATACATAGAGATCACAGAAAAATTTTCAAGAATTCAGAAAAAGGTATATGTAGCAATGGTGTAATTCTTTGAAAAACAATTTGCCGATGGTAATGGAAAAAGGTTTTGCATTTTATTCGCGTATTTTTTTTTTTCACGAATTCTTGGTATGGTGAAATTTTTAAACAATCTTTGACACAATTCCAAATTACAACAACAACAACAATAATTATTATTATTATTATTATTATTATTATTATTATTATTATTATTATTATTATTATTATTATTATTATTATCATTACTGACTTTGAGGACTGCGTCAGTTAATCAAATGCGTAAAAGATTTTCCCATTATCACATGATATCCCCTTTCCTACAGGGCAGGAAACTTTCTTGCCATGCAAACACAAAAGTACACAAAAGAATATTCACAAAATGTGCTGGTTTCACTTTTCCTATCACAGTGGGACATGATGAAAACAAACGTGAATTTACAGTTAATTAGAAACAGGACGTGGTAACATTTGTAAGAAGCTGACATACAGATTGTAGGTTGGTCACTCTGATATCCCTGTGTCCTCCGTGACTGATTAGATGGCTTAACCCTACACTTAACTGTGCGGTTAATCTGAAGGCTGTTGTTTCACAGGTGCATTCTTGCTGAACAACTCAGTACAGAATAGTTGCCACGAATATCACAGGAGTGCTGTTCCTTATGGAGTAGTTCTTGAGGGAACCTAGTGTGTAGGGTAATTTTATTATCAACTGATTGTTTCCTGACTGGAGTGAGAACAAGGACTTCTCCTGGACGATGATTAGGGAAGACTTGAGTTTTTTTGATACTTGCAGTGTTTCTAGGATGTGTTAGTCATGGCTGATGGGTCTACTATTAAACATTTGGACAGAAATGAGGGATAATATCGAAATTATGTTATGGCTATCTCTGTAGTACTTCCTGAGAGCAGTATCTTGAAAATGGCACACTATCTACTTGGAAAGGTCCACTGGGCCATAACAATGTAAATTCCAGAGCATATCTAAAAGGGACTCAGGAGCTGGTGGCTACCATATGTTGTATACTATATTCGGTTTCTCCAGTGGATCAGAAAGTTGGTGTAGGCTTATTTCTCATCAGTATATAATCAAGCTGATGAACTGGTCTAGGTTAGAAGGGGTTACATTTATAGTGATAATATCAATAAGGACATGTTCATCCTCCTGATACTTGGAGTTGATATGCACCCTATAGAGTTTAATCTGCTATGTCCTTTCCTTGGTGGGGAGCGGGGGTGTGCCAGCATGTACCATGACTTTAATGCCTCCTAAATTTACTAGGGTTGCAGAAAGGGTAGGCATGGTTGACCAAGACTTAATTGAAGGGATAACGACTTTACACTTATAACCAAGAGGGCACTTGCAGAACACGAAAGGAAAGGTATCTTTCTACCTCTAAACTGGTCTTTGTAATGATGATATCCTATGGGAAGAAGAATAAATGTTAGTATCTCATTTTCTGAAAATCTAGTTTTCTGAATTTTCTCGTAAGTAAAACGGAAGTTTACACAATTGTGTCCATGCCATGTGCAATGGATATCAACAAGCCCCAACTAATATGTCTGGCAGAATAAGGAATAGTATGGCAAACTGAGAAAGTAAAACACAAAATCAATTCAAACGATGCACCCATTATCCTATACAAAACTTGCTTGAAAGAGGTTCTACATCGTGTATGGACAAATATAAGATTGGTTGACCGCCGGCTAGGAACGTAAAAGAAAGAAGGAATTTTAGGTAATTGCGCCTTACATTTACAGGTTATAAATAAATTATTCATTGAGTTTTATGCTAAATTAAGAGTTCACGAAAGATAGGGTGAAATTCCTTGTAAATTGCCAAGACCATAAAGTAAGTGATAGCATAGATACAATCAGTACAAACAGTGGTGGTGTAAATGTTGGTATGAATTATGATACAGAAAATGAAATTCCCAAATAGCATGTGAAGTGAGTGATATCAATGATAAAGCAATAATAAATATAGACAAATTGCGTATGTCGAACAATAAGCTGAGATCGCAATATCTGAAGAACCAAGACTTCCACAGATATCTATGAAATGTGACAAAGGCTAATCACCTTTAATAGCTGTAAATTACAAGATCTTCGTCCAAAGCACAAAAACCTTGATAATTATGTTCCTACTCTAGAGAAGGAACATGAAATGGAACTTGAGGTTAATTGCCACTAGCCATTAAGTCTGCAAGTGATGACGTTACTTGAGACTGAGGATTACTGGATTCTGACCAGCAATAAGAAAAACAAAATGTCATAACCTTTCAACCTATGCTCCTTAATAAGGCTCCTATTGACAGGCGAGAGAGCAAGAGCATCCTTCTAATATGAGGATTAAGGAGGGCAGCCAAGGGACACACGGAGAATCACTGTATCAATTTGTGGTGAGATGACAAAACGGCTACCTTTATTTTAATTGATGCTGATGGATTTCAGACGAAAACCTAGTGATATGATCTAAATTGCTACAAAAACCCTAAACCTCAATGAGAACTGAACTGAGATCATTAAGGAGGAGGCCAATCATGCCTTTCAAGTTACTTAAAGTTTATGACATTTGCTGCCGCCAAAAGTAATTCTTCATTGGAGGGGTGGGTAGAGCTCTCGGCTAGCACGCTGTTGGCCCAGCGTTCGACTCTCCGACCGGCCAGTGAAGAATTAGAGGAATTTATTTCCGGTGATAGAAATTCATTTCTTGTCATAATGTGGTTCGGATTCCACAATAAGCTGTAGGTCCTGTTGCTAGGTAACCAGTTGGTTCTTAGACACGTAAAATAAATCTAATCCTTCGGGCCAGCCCTAGGAGAGCTGTTAATCAGCTCCTCAGTGGTCTGGTTAAACTAAGATATACTTAAGCTTAGCCCCCAAAAGTAGGGGAATATGAACTTCTCCACATTTATGGAATTATTGAGACTAGTAAAACTAACTTCTGCCAGCCACCTGATGAAAGGTATATACCAAACAAATACAGCCTATGTTCATGGCTGAGTCTCTGGAGACAATTAAGGATTTCCCAACTCATGTGTGATGTACAGTCCCTGTTTACAAATTTACCATGAATGTGACTTTTGACCACTGAGAGGATTATATACCATGACACGTGCACGGCAAGTGATATATGTACTAAGGTCTCTAAATTGGGTCTGCCTGAATGTCTGAAACTAGTAGCCAAGCATATGAGTGACTAGCTTGTACAAGTTCTGGTCAACAAAGGCTACCCGAACCATGACAGCAAATGGGAGATTAACTAGTCACTGGACTCAAGGTTAGTTGACATTCAAGAATCCAGACATCAATAATCCGGTTCCTTCAGATTTCTGGCATGGATATGAGAGTGCATTATCAAATTTACCGCATTGGCGCACCACTGTTTTCTGGAGGCGCCGTTTATATGGAATCGGCGCATTATACTGCAGAATCAGCTGTTGGCTCTAGTTTGCACGTGCCAACAGGCATTCCTGCTCATTCTTTCTCATTTTATCATTTATTTACTGCTTTATAGCCCCATTATGGATTCAGCAAAGAAAAGTGGTGGTGTCAAACGTAAACATGGTGCTTTGTCGATCGCAAAGAAAGTGGGAATGCTAAAAAACTTGATAGTGGCGTGTCTGCGCGAATCATTTGTGGAACATATGACATTGGCTCTTCAATGGTGTATGATATTAAAAAACAGGAAGAAAAACTTCTAAAGTTCTTTTCTGACAGTGGATCAAAAAAGCAAAAGTTTGTAAGGAAGTCAATGACGGAGGGAAAAAGTTTGGAACTTGACTAAGTTCTCATAACCTCGGTTAATCTCTGTGTAAATGAAGGTGTGGAAATTTCTGGTGATCTATTAAAGGAACAAACCAAAGTGTTTCATGAAGAGCTGGGAATTCCAGAAGGTTGGCTGCATTGTTTCAAGTAGCGACATGGCTTACAGTTTTGTATGGTGGAAAACGCTCAACAGACAAAGATGTGGCTATGTGAATCTGCAAAGTTAGTTAGTAATGAACATTTAAGTCCTAAACTGCTGGCTGTATTAGAGCAACGAAGTTTAGTAAGAGAACAAGAAGTCATGAATGTTTACCTGAGAAAAGATAAACTTATTAGAGAAAGACCCATGTATATGCAGCACCAGACACGACACGACATGTTCAAGAAAATGGCTAGCAAGCCAGGAGAAGCAGCAGGGGTGTCCACACTTGATAATCAACTGCCATCAACTTCAAGTCAACCTTATGTGCTGTCACCAACATCAACATTTCCTCCACAAGTTGAAGCTGTTCCTGTTGTTGAGGGTGCTGTTACTGTCAGCAAATGAACAGCCTTAACTTGTGGAGGAAGTGTTGACATTGGTGACAGCACCTATGGCTGACTTGAAGTTGATGGCAGTCGATTATCAAGTGTGGACACCCCTGCTGCTTCTTCTTGCTTCCTAGCCATTTTCTTGAACATGTCGTGCTGTGTCTGTTGTTGCATATGCGTGGGTCTTTCTCCTGACTGCCCATCTACTATTTAGCTTCTTTCCGAGGGTACTGTAATGATTAAAATTCTGAGGAATTACAGTATTTTACTCAGTTGAACTAAAACTCTGTAGAACTGTTTGATTTAGTTGGTGAACATTAAAATTTAATTTGCTTTTCATTTAGTGTTTAATTTTCTTTCTTTATAGGACTGTACAGGTAGTGATTTTCTGTTAAATATATAGAGCTTATGTAACTATAAAAAATCCAGCACTCCTCAGGTCCAGAGGTTGCCGGATTTTTGAACGTCAACCTGTGTGTGTCCAAATCTGGCCAAGTCAAAGAGGATGCCATTGGCAGACACACTAAAGAGACCATAGCACTACTCCAGAAGGGCATTCTTAGAAGAATGCCCTACTGGAATAGTGCCACAGGTCTCTTTATTGTGTCTACCAATGGCATCTCTTTGACTTGGCCAGATTTGGATACACAGGTTAACGTACAAAAATCCGGCAACCTCCGGACCTGAGGAGTGCCGGATTTTTTATAGTTATATAAGCTCTATACATTTAACAGAAAATCACTACCCGTACAGTCCCATAAAGAAAGAAAATTAAGCACTAAATGAAAAGCATATTAAACTTTAATGTTCACCAACTGAATCAAACAGTTCTACAGGGTTTTAGTTCAACTGAGTAAAATACTGTAGTTCCTCAGAATTTTAATCACTACAGCACCCTCGAAAAGAAGCTAAATAGCAGACGGGCTGTCAGAATGATCATCTTCATGACTGACAGCAACAGCACCCTCTTTGACTTGCCACATTTGCACACACTACAAATTTTGTCTCGAGCCATCATAAAATGTCCTGCAGATGTTCTTCTACCTACTTCCCTCAGGAGATCTTAGCAAACGAGCTAGACAGCCCAAATTGACAATATCATTGCCCTAAAACAACCACGCCCAAGACCCACGCCCCTATAACACTCATGGAAACTTCAAACAACCATGACCTAGACCCACGCCCCTGACACTCACGGAAACTTCAAACAACCACGACCTAGACCCACGCCCCTATGACATGGAAACTTCAAACACTGCACTGTTCTAGCAGCTGAGTCAAGAGACACCAAGCAGTTAGTCAGTCAGCAACGAATGTTTCTCTCTACCAGCCTCACTTAAGTGCCACTCTAATCCATTTCAGTCTTAAAGTATACCTTAGTTTAACCAGACCACTGAGCTGATTGACAGCTCTCCTAGGGCTGGCCCGAAGGATTACACTTATTTTACGTGGCTAAGAACCAATTGGTTACCTAGCAACGGGACCCACAGCTTATTGTGGAATCCGAACCACTTTATAGCGAGAAATGAATTTCCATTACCAGAAATAAATTCCTCTTATTCTTCAATGGTTTCAGTGTCACTTCACGTTCTACTGTAAGGGCAAAGCATCAACAGCTGTTTTGCGAATATCGTTTTCTGTTCCGTGTTAGGAAACAGAACAAAAAAAAAAGAATCCTGTTGTGTCCATACACTTAATGACTTAATGATGAATGTAGGTAAATTCCTATTAATCGATTTCGTTTGTTACAAAAAAAAATAAACTACAAAAACTATACTACTGACACAACCGTTATCTTCAACGAAGCTTGGTTAAAAGAGAATCTGTTTCTCACAGTATTATTATTATTATTATTATTATTATTATTATTATTATTATTATTATTATTATTATTATTATTATTATTATTATTCGAGGGAAGGAGACCCTCTTTAAGGAAAGTTTTGTTGAATAAAATGGCTGCATTTTGCGAATTGATTTTATACCGAGTTTTCTCAATTCTTCTAATAAGTCGTTTTTCCTGCACATCAGTATTAGTCAACAATTGCCCAATGTTCATGTTTCGATGGATGAAAAAGCGTATTTCTTACAGCAGAAATTCTTTATTTTAAAGCATTACAGCAGAGGTTTCAGCAACCTGCTGTAATACTTTAAAATAAAGAATTTCTGCTGTAAGAAATACGCTGTTTCATCCATCGAAATATGAACATTGGGCAATTATTGACTAATATTGATTTGCAGGAAAACCGAATTATCAGAAGAATTGAGAAACTCAGTATATTATTATTATTATAAACCAACCCTGAGGATGGCCATAACAAAACAGACATAGAACATACTATCAACACTAACTGGAAAATAAACTGTTCTGTGGAAGAACTTAACAGTAATGTTCAATGTTTTCACGTAATGCTTTTTCTATATTATATGTTAATGAGAATTATGCAATTCTGACTGAATGAAAAATGGTGGTAAGAATAGATAGTAATCATGAGAGGTCAACTTACATACTTACACAAACCTTGTAAGTGACTGAAATGATGATTTTCAAGTCCTTAGTAAGTCTCTTTGATAAGAAAACTTTCATCTTAATATCCATTGTGTTTCAAGGCAGCAACTGAATACCTGTGATACCCTTCTATTTCACTATATTTGTAGTTACAAGACAACCTTGACGATGAATGTGATTCTTGTTGTGTTCAAGTTAATGATGATCATAGTTCTTGATCTGGTTAACCTAAAGACAGTTGTAAACCACGTGCATAGTTTTGGACCCTCTAGTGATTTTTTCACTCGCAATGCAGCTGAACTAGTTTTCCCTATTACAATGCAAGAATACACGAATGTGCATATCTTCGTGACAGGCGTCAGTGCGCCATCTTTAAGCGCTATTAACAAAAAGTCCGACTTTTTAGGAACTGCTCGTGGCTTGCATCTATCACGAAAGATAAAAGAAGAAGTATCGAAATTGCATCTGTAACAAAGTTTGGTATATTGCACCTACCTTCAAGTATAATTTTCTTTTGAGAGCTGAATATGCACCTTATTGCACTGCCCGGCACATGATCAGAGCCCAAGAAATCTTCCAAACATTGAGCGAAAATGTCAAAGTTGATATGCAGGAGACATTAAACAACCCGTCCCGACAGCGATGGACTGGGCTGTCATCGATGGCTCTCTCAAAAATCATGAAATATATTTCATAACTTGTAAATGTGCTTCGGACTGATAGTAGTGAACGGAGCGCACGAGCTGAATTATTATTCTTGTCGACAAATGCCAAGCATTTTCTTGGTTTATAAAATCCTGATTGAAACGCCAGATTTCACCGGGAAAGAATGCAGCCTAACTCGTTTTCAGAGGCCCCCCCTTTTTTTAAATTTATATTACACCTCAGATACATACCGTGAAATTTAGTAGCAAAAACGACTCTTACTGTCGATAAAATAGAGGAACCATCAAACCTACAGGATAGGAATTCATATGATCAAACATCTGTGAAAATATCACTCAAATTTTCGTTCTGATATTCTTGTACGGGGACAGTAGACAACATCATTGACAGTTACATCCTGCTACCGGAATAACATCACACAAAAATTGTTCCGCATCAGCTAAAATGGCAGTAAGCGTGGATGTCTTTCGTATTCATTAAAAATTTGAACTCAGTCAGCCCTGCACTGATCATGTACAAAATGATCAATTACAGTAATACAGTTTTGGCAAAGCATTGTAATTATGATTTAAAGTACGGAAAATATATAAAGGACCAAAACTATAAGATTTCAAGATACAAATTATTTTTTTCAAACTTTTTTTTTTTTTTTAACTGAATGGACACGGTGTGATAACGTAATGTCACTTGAAAATTCAGTAGCGAAAAAGTCCTGCAGTAAAATCTTGGGCGTCTGGTCCGGATCAGAAAGTCCACGACAAGGCAATTTCCTAGTTCACCGGCTGAATCTAATCCATCCACAACCAAAAGGCAGACTCGGCACATATTCAGGTGTTTACAAAGTCTACTACAGAGATGGTTCTTCATTGGAGGGGTGGGTAGAGAGCTCTCGGCTAGCACGCTGTGGGCCCAGCGTTCGACTCTCCGACCGACCAATGAAGAATTAGAGGAATTAATTTCTGGTGATAGAAATTCGTCATAATGTGGTTCGGATTCCACAATAAGCTGCAGGTCCCGTTGCTAGGTAACCAGTTGGTTCTTAGCCACGCAAAATAAATCTAATCCTTCGGGCCAGCCCTAGGAGAGCTGTTAACCAGCTCAGTGGTCTGGTTAAACTAAGATATACTTAACTTTTTACTACAGAGCCAACGAAACAGTGGAGGTGGCGAGAGACATCAATTTTGTGAGAGCATGTAAGTATATCTTAGTTTAACCAGACCACTGAGCTGATTAACAGCTCTCCTAGAGAGGGCTGGCCCGAAGGATTAGACTTATTTTACGTGGCTAAGAACCAAATGGCTACCTAGCAACGGGACCTACAGCCTATTGTGGAATCCGACCCACATTATGCCGAGAAATGAACTTCTATCACCAGAAATAAATTCCTCTAAATCTTCATCGGCCGGCCGGAGACTCGAACGCGGGCCCAATAGAGTGCCAGCCGAGAACTTTACCGACTCATCCGACGAGGAACTATGAAAGGTTAAGGAAGAAAATACAGAATACAGTAGAGATCGTTTTCATTTTTACATGTAAATAGTATATGGATACAAAATATATTTTGTATAAAACGATTTCCTTTTTCCAATTCTGTGCCAAGCTATACCAAGGACGCATGGTTCAAACCTTCCACTTGGCGAGAGAGAGAGAGAGAGAGAGAGAGAGAGAGAGAGAGAGAGAGAGAGAGAGAGAGAGAGAGAGAGAGATTCATCGTTAAATGTCAGAGCTGCCTGCTGATAAAACATAGGTCAAAGAGTGAATATCAGGAATGATGAAAGATTGGGAGCGAACTTTTACTACATATTCACGACGACGCTTGTATATAATTTTCTGATGCACCATTCCCCTCACTGCCACTGAATCAATATACAGAATACAACTTACGGCCATAAAATAATAAATTACGACAAGACCTCTAAGTTTAAATCAAGTAACGACAGCTATAAACACTGAACTGACGAACGAAACAAGATGGCCCAGTCTGCCTATTTTCGAAGGAAGATACGACCCATAGACAGCAGGTAGGCAGTACGGCTGCAGTCGAATTACTTATCAGCCAGAATGACATACTTTCATGTCTGGTTACGTACACAAAACATAATTTGTGATGCGCTTGACACGGCCCATTTTCCGTGAGTGCATGTTTCAAGCACCGCGATATGCATTTGTTTCGTGTTTAACCTTGCTCCGCCGCGATGAAAACAATCGTTTGAGCGCCAGGCTGAAGGGCAAGTGTTAACTTGAAAGAAGAGTCCAAAGCTCAGTTATCAAACGGGACCTGGCTCGTTGTTTTGAGTCTGTTGTTATTCAAAGGGGGATTTTGATTAGTGATGCTCGGTTTCAAGCTGAACGTCATGAACCAACGACCGTCGACTCGCTCGTGAACGGCGCCCTACGGTAATGCCTACGAGAACGGGTTCGATTTCAGTTTTGACTGACAGACTTGCGAAATAATTTGTGAAAATATGTGAAGAGAGTTTCTTTTTATCATTTCTTAGGCAACGGTTGCTGACGAATGCATTCCTCGTCGTATAACTGAGTAGACGAAGGAGTCTGAATGTAAATCGTCTTACTTCGGCATTGTTCGTAATTTCCCTTCGTCAGGAGGGAGAGAAAAATAGGGAAAATTTTGCATGTTTAGCAAGACATTAAAGACCATTAGAATGAATTGATTTACTCTATGGAATATATCGGTTATGTTGAATACTTCTTTCGTGCGCCAGAATAACAAACGTTGAGAAGCCAATGAAATTTATTACCCTAAATTATACGTTGAGAAACATTCGTCTTTACTCTTTCCATTCGGCGTTCAAAAAGATGTCCTCTCATTTCTCATGAGCCGAGAAAAGTCTCTTTCTCTTAACATTATGAAGAAGGTTAGCAATGTTTGCAGGATACCTTTCCTTATCCGTGACATCTTCTGCAAGTAAAATTTGTATGAAACAAAAGATATTACCTCCCCTGTGCATATCATATCTTAGACTCTCGATGCTCAGAAAGCTTTGAATACAAACATCAGACTTTCACACGTTTTCCATTTCTGAATACTTGCGTCTTGATGTAAAAGCAAGTCATAAACAGCCGCATTGAAACGGAATTCACTTAAATCAGAGTTTTTAACTGATTCTTCCTCTTTAACTCCTTGCAGCTATTAATAATTGCAGTGCACACCTGGTTGGGAACTAAGACGCAGCGAAGCATGATATTTTTATGTTGCAGTTCTTCCGAACGCAGTGTTGAATAGGACAGGCGTGAATCAATGGCATAGGCTGCACGCTCAAAGGCTTTGCAAGGACTATAAAAATGACATTGCAGCGATTCTGAGGCGTCAGCTGAACGAGAGCCCCCAAGGCTTTGCTGGTTCATTGTCTGATGAATGGTCGCTTGACATTTTACCGGTATGTAAGTGGCAAACACGACTTCACCCTCCACCCTGTTCTTCTGGAGTTTCTATTGGATTCTGTTGCTTTAAATGGCCCACCTCTATCACGAATGGTATTTGATCTATGTATTAGAGAGAAATCATTCGACTACCTCGTTGGGCCGTTTGCTGGAACAGTTCGGGAAAAGTATTTATAACAGATGATTGTAATGCGAACTCGACTGTTAAACTGATAGCATTTGAATATAATACAAATATACAATTACCAGATGCTGGTAACATTTTGCATTCAACTGATTTTTATCTTCTGCAAAACTAGTTCTTATATAAACAGCAATTCTTCAATAGAAGCAGTAAACCGGTCTACAAAAAGCCAAAAATTCGCACAGAAATCTAATTTTCTCAAGAATATTACCTTTCACATTTTTGCCCTGCGTTTCAACGATTAACATCTTGATTGTGCCTCACATAATTATCTCATGTAAACAAGGGGTATGTTTTATGCATTAGGAACGAAACTGCATTATCACTTTACAGAGATGCACAGTGATGCGTATTTTACAGAGCCAATGGAAATAATGACGAAACTGAGAAGCATGAATAACTTGACTGAGAACAGGAAGAAGTCATTGAGGAAAGTAAACGAAGAGGAAAAGTTTAATGAGCAAATGGATCTCGGTAAAGACAGGTTGCTGGACTTCCCTTCCAGAACATAAGCATTTATAAGTTTAGTTTTTGAGTTCTTTAGACTCTGATAAGAGATGATAATCAGAGACGACTGATACGAAAGTGAATGGAACCGACTTGTGGTGAAAGTGACATGGGATATCCAAGGATGGGTCTTAGTTGCTAAGTAGGTACTCTATTACTAGCGCGACTGTGTAAGGATCGTATTGAGTGACATACTGGCTGGGTGTTGTCTAGTTTACTGCTGGTTCCTTACTGAATGAATTTACAGAATCTTTGGAGTTGTTGTTGGCTGGTGCGAGCTGCAAAGTAGTTTCTACACACAGACAGGTCAAAGAGAGGTAATGTTTCTGACGTTTGTCAAATGGCGATTGTGAGAGACATAATAAACATACAATGATGAAACATATATCAATGGAAAGGCCAGAAAATTCCACATGTGGCCAATTGCATGAGATTCGAGACAGAATAATGAATACAATGCAGTAGCATAATATATGTGAAATGGCGAGACGTTTGGCGTCTTCACAAACAGAAACGCACATACAGTTTGATACAGAAGATTCGGTGGAACATTATGAGTACATGATTAGAATGCTTGCTTGGCAATGCAAGTAGTGGTGATTGTACATAAATCGAGACAACAATGGTTAGGGTGAAACAGACGGAAATATTGTGCGCTCAAAAGCGCGATGTGGTCTTACAACTGTAGGTAAATGAGTCTAAATCAAATGAAACAAAACGACCCATAAAATAAAAGATGTCAAGATTCTTTCTTACATGCATTATAATAGAATAACTGGTCATTCCATGGCTTACATTTATTTTTAAATAATATCTTTACTGATGTTTCTTGATGAAGGGGCAAATCACGCGAGTACCAAATATCGAGGTATTTTAGTCAGGAGCTAGTCACTCAAAAATGTTCTGCAACATACTTCAAAACTCTTCTGACAACAGTTTATAATAGTGACATCTGGCGCTATTTGGCAACTCCGTCGTAAACGCATGAAACAAGCACAGACACGACGGGTGCTTGAGAGAAGTTACTGTAAGGTGTCAAAGAAACGAGCAGGTAAAGGTTACTGCTGATTTATTACAGATCCAGGCGGCTTATATTGCGGCCGACTGACGCCGGGCCGTGAGAGACAATGGAATTGACTGTGACCTGAGGTCGAAACAATAAACAATAATATACAGTGAACGAGTACGAATTACAATACGAAACATACAGAGACACAATATAGATACAGTCTTGATGCCTGTGAATGAAGAAACATGTGATACACAATGTGTGACATTCGTATAAATACCACAAAGTAAAAATGATTAAAATGCGTGACCTGGCACGTTTTTAGGCGTGACTAATTTAGCTTGAAGAAAACGGAAGTCACCAAAGAAAACAAGCTCAGCGGAGACTTAATTAATGGCGCCGCGAAACACTATCCTGGCGCCGGTGGTGACTTTACAAATACTCCCCCCAAGACGAGGGACGCGTCTGATTAATCCCTGTACCTGGTGGGACGCTGAAGGGTGCCGCGGCTCCTTGAGGATAACTGAGGGGCCTCCTGCCTGTGAGGCTGCTGTTTGGGCGGTCCCTTCCTGGGGCGGCCGCGCGCCTGTGGTGGTGAGCGTGCTGGAGTGCGTTTGGGCGGAAGGGTGCTGCGACGCTGCCGGGACTCTCCGACAGGAAGGCGGGCTTTAGCCGGTCTATGGAAACCCAGTCGTTCCTGCCTGGAAGTGCCAGCCGGAACGCCTTGCTGTTCCGTTCCAGCACGCGGAAGGGTCCCCTGTAGGGCTTAGTTAGTGGTGGACGGACGGCGTCGACTCTGACGAAGACGTGGGTGGCGGATGACAGCTGTGGCGGCACGAAGGTGGTTGCTCTGTCGATGTATGAGCGCCTGCAAGGGGCGAACTTGCCGGCCACGTCGCGGAGCCTCTGCAGAGACGGGGTGGCGATCATCCGTCACGAGCTCTCCCGGCACCACGAGGGGTTCCCCATAGGTTTGTTCAGCTGCGGATGGGGTGCCGTCGGCTCTGGGGCGGTCCTCAACCCGAGGAGGACCCACGGCAGCTGATGTTTCCAGTCCTCGGCGGTGCAGCGGGCCATGAGGATGATTTTGGGACCTGTGGAACCGTTCGACCAGGCCGTTGGCCGCTGGGTTGTATGCTGTGGTGGTGTGGTGCGTGGTTCCCAGCAGTTGAGCCAGGGCAGACCACAGCTCGGAGAGGAAAGCGGGGCCCCTGTCGGTTGTGATGTGGTCCGGGGCCTTGGCGGCTAACCCAACTGGAGAGCAGGGCCTCGGCGCACGCGCTGGCGGTGGCTTCTTGCATGGGCGTGGCCGGGCCACCTCGTTGAACGGTCTACCACCGTGAGGAGGTATCTGGATCCGCCTGATGGGGAAGGGCCCGACGACGTCGATGTGGATGTGGCCTGAAGCGGCGCCCTGGTTGTGGGAACTCGGCTACCCCCGACTGCGTGTGACGACCCACTTTACTGGTCTGGCACTGCAGGCACTGTTTTGCCCAGGCTGTGGCGTCCTTTTGCACCCGTGCCAGACGAACTTTTGAAAGCAGTTTGGCCGTGGTCCTGCCGGAGGGGTGTGAGAGGCCGTGGATGATGTCAAATACCTGGCGGCGTGAGGCTGGAACCAAAGGGCGGGGCTGGCCTGTGCTGATGTCACAGAGCAGGCTGGGACCTCCGGGGGCGAGGTCACGTCCGCCACTTGAGGGATGTGATGGCGGTGCGGTATGCTGGGGTTTCTGGGTCGGCGGCCTGTTCTCTGGCAAGGTCCTGGTAATCTACACCAAGCTGCACTGCGTTCAACTCGACTCTGGAGAGGGCGTCTGCTACGGGATTTTTCTTGCCGGGGAGGTACCTGACGGAACAGGTAAATTCGGCTATGGCTGAGAGGTGGCGCTGCTGTCTGGAAGACCATGCGTCCCCTTGCTTCGTGAAAGCGTGAACCAGTGGCTGGTGGTCTGTGAAGATTGTGAAGGGCGTCCCCTCCAGGAGGAACTTGAAGTGCCGAACTGCGCGGTACATCGCGCAGAGTTCCCCTGTCGAAGGTGCTGTATCGGGACTCTGCGGGATTGAACTTCTTGCTGAAGAAGGCGATGGGCTGGGGGTGCCGTTGATAATTTGCTCCAGAACAGCACCGCGAGGCAACGTTACTGGCGTCTGTCGTCAGCTGGAGGAGCCTTGGGATCCTGGTGTGCCAAGGCGGTTGCCTTAGTGAGGGCGGCCTTCGTCCGGGAAAAGGCCTGCTGCTGGCTGGGTCCCCAAGACAGGGACCGGTTGACCTCTTAGGACTTCCGTCAGGGGGCCGTGGTGTCGCGATCCCGGGATGAAGCGCCTGAAGTTTACCATCCCAAGGAACTCCTGGACGGCCTTGATGGAGGTGGGTGTCGGGGAACTTTGCTCACGGCTGCCACCTTCGATGTAAGAGGGCGGACGCCTGTCGGGAGATACCTCGTGACCCAGGAACTCTGCTTTCTGGACGCCGAATGTACACTTGTCAAAACGGACGACGAGGCCGTTTTCTTGAGGCGCTGGAGGACTGCTTTGATGTGCCTCTGGTGTTCGCTGTGAGACCTGGAAAATATGAGAATGTCGTCGACGTGGCAGACGCAGAAATTTTAGGTCCCCCAGGATGCTGTCCATGAGCCGCTGGAAGGTGGCCCGGCGTTCCTCAGCCCGAAGGTGGAGAAGGCGAACACATAGGACCCGAAGGGCGTGATGATGGCTGTCTTTGGTATGTCCTCTGGCGCAACAGGTACCTGAAAATAAGATTTAAGAAGGTCCAATTTAGTGAATATTTTGGCCCCGTGAAAGGAGGCCGTAAGGTCTTGCATATTGGGCAGAGGGTAGTGGTCGGGCTCCGTTGCAATGTTGAGCCGTCTGTAGTCGCCGCAGGGTCTCCAGGAGCCGTCCGGTTTCTGCACCATGTGGAGGGGAGGCCCATGGACTGGAGGCTTTCCTGCAGATGCCCATCCGTTCCATCTCCGCGAATGCTTTTTCGCCTCCTGCAGGCGCTGAGGGGGAAGCCTGCGGAACCGCGCATGTGTCGGGGGCCCTTTAGTCACTATATGGTGGTATATGCCGTGCTTGGCTGGGGCCCGGGGACTTGGCGGCTCGGGCTTAAACACCTCGGGAACTCCGACAGAAGGTGTGCGTACTGGTGGGGCGACGGCGCTGATGGTGGGTCTGGGTCCCGCCGTTAACGGAGAGACCGGCAGGAGTCGGTATCGAGAGGCGCTGCGCCCCACGTCGACTAGCAGGCCGAAGTGCGCCAGAAAATCGGCCCCAGGAGTGGGGTTCCACGTCCCGCGACGATGAAGTCCCAGGAGTAATTCTGGCCAAGGATGGAGATCGACAGGAGCCTGGTGCGTAGGAGAGGATGGGGTTCCGTTGGCGGCCGTCAGGAAGGCGGCCGGGTCTGGTGTCTGGTTGCGGTCCTCTCTGGATGCTGGGAAGACCGACTTGAAGGCTCCTGTGTCGACCAGCATCATCCTGCGGAGACGGTGTCGCGGGGCGTGAGAAACCTACTGTTTTTGAGGCCCTGGGTTCTTCGGCTGCCATGGCGGCCTGTCCTGCTGGCCGCCGCCCACCCCGCTTTTTGAACGGTTGAACGAGCAGGGCGGCAGGCAGTTTCGGGCGTCCTTTCCGAACCACTTGTGATAGCGACAGAAGCCCGGGGACCACCGTCTACTGTGGTTCGGTGGACGTTTGTTGGCGATGGCGTTGACGGGCTGCTCTACGTCCTCTTCAGGCTGGACGGAGCTGACCGGCTGAGTGGCCGGTTTTAGCCGCTGTGAAGCCTTGACGGAGTCTGTGAGGTGTTGTGCCGCCTCTATGAGGTCCTCGACAGGCATGGTGTAGGGGTGAGCGATCTGGTTGCGTACTTCCGGGAGGAGTTGGCGAAGGAAAATTTCCCGTACGAAGCTTATCTCCTGCCGCTTGTTCGTGCCACCCGAGACTGGTGTTGACAGGAGATCTACGACCATGCCCTGCCGTCTCTTGGATCGAGGTCGTGGCGTGGGTTATTGGCAAGGTCGATAGCACGGGCGGCCCGCTTCGGCGATGGGCAGGAGCAAGCTTCGAGGAGGAACTTTTTTGGTGCTGTATGTGAGGTGAGTGTTTCGGGTACCCGCGAGATGAGTTTGTTGTACACGTCCTCCGGAAGGGCGTTGAGCACTGTGTCGGCCTGTAGGATTTCGTCCGTGAGGTCCGCGATTCTGAAGTGGCTCTCCACCCTGCGCAGCCACCTCGATGGGTTGCCCTGCGTAAACGGCGGCAGCTTTAGGGTGAGGGCGGCCCGCGATTGTGTTGCCCGGCCGTCGTGTGTTCGGGGCGCTGGTGTGGAGTTGCGGAGGGCCTCGATGCGGGCGGGCGCGGCTGCGATGGGAGGTAGGTAAACCTCGAGTCCGCGGGGTCCGCATTTAACTGCATGAAGGAGGGGATATCCGCGTCCATGCTCGCTCCTTTGACCCCCTTACTGGAGTAGGATACTCGCGTCAGTACGCACTTTCGTGCGCCGTGTGTTCCGCTAGTGACGCTGGTGGGGTACGCCGACAAGAGTCAGCACGCTCAAACGCTGGTTACAGCGCCGTGTTTAGGCCGCTAAGAGCGTTTTTGGAGAAATCCTGGAGCCAAGACTGAGTCGCCGTGTGAGTCCGCTAATGGCTCCGGGATACCGGGGGTCACCACTGTAAGGTGTCAAAGAAACGAGCAGGTAAAGGTTACTGCTGATTTATTACAGATCCAGGCAGCTTATATTGCGGCCGACTGACGCCGGGCCGTGAGAGACAATGGAATTGACTGTGACCTGAGGTCGAAACAATAAACAATAATATACAGTGAACGAGTACGAATTACAATACGAAACATACAGAGACACAATATAGATACAGTCTTGATGCCTGTGAATGAAGAAACATGTGATACACAATGTGTGACATTCGTATAAATACCACAAAGTAAAAATGATTAAAATGCGTGACCTGGCACGTTTTAGGCGTGACTAATTTAGCTTGAAGAAAACGGGAAGTCACCAAAGAAAACAAGCTCAGCGGAGACTTAATTAATGGCGCCGCCGAAACACTATCCTGGCGCCGAATTGGTGACTTTACATTACCTCCCATTTCCTCAAACCGATTTTTATTTCTCTCTATCATTATCATAACCCCTTTATTTCTATCTCCATCATTATTATAATTCCTTTATTTAATCATTTATTCTTTCTCTCTCTGCCACTAAGTATCCATTGGGTGTTACCTGATTTTCTCCCTATACTTTTCCATTGGGTAATTATAATTTAGGTTTTTATTTGACTCTTTTACTATACCATCATGGGCGAAATTTTTCAAAATGTTTCGTAATATGGATTTTTCACTCACCATTCTTTTTTTTACATTGCTAACCGTATGGTTAATAACCAAAATTGAATAAGAAAAGTGCATTTCCTTGTATATATAAAATGAGTAAATTATTGTTAGGTGAACGAAAACTTCTGGAACATGTTGCAAAACATTTTTAAGTGACTGTACCAGCAAGGACGCAGACATCTAGTACAGGGAAAAAAATCCTACAATATTTTATACCAACTATAGTCCATAATCAGTACTTAACCTCAGAAGAAACGAGAATGAAACACCAGTACTCTATATCATCAGAATAACTTTAGTTAACATTAACTTCCAGCAAAGGACACATCCTATTGTCTAGAAGACAAGTGTGTCACATAAAGCAAAATTCATGACAGAAATACGATACTAATAATGAATTACATTACAGTAAAACACATTCAAACCTGAAAGGAAAGATACAAAAGAGATCCAAAAAGGATCGTAATTTAGATAACAGTTGTCACTTTTAGATAAGTTATTTATTTTATTCAGCTTGATGAGATGAAAATATATTATCATAAAGTTTTTATTCTTCTGTTAATTACCTGGTTTTGCAACCAAGCTTCATTTTCAATGCTGCTCTATGAAGGTTTGATTAAACAGCTAATTTTAACATGAACTTTACATATTTCATTTTTGAAGTATTAGGTGACATACTTAAATAAATTTTTACATGAAAGCTCTGATAACGTATCGTCCCGAGGGTGAAATGGTTGTCAGTAAACCCCTGATTCGGGGATGGTGAAATGCCCAGTGAATAGCTAAGAATAAAACCCTCTAAAAATAAGAGCTGCCTATTTTGATAGTTTAAACACAAAAACCCTCTAAAAATGCTTATAATTGAGTATTTTAATAATTTTCAAAAAGTGTATTTAGTCTGAAAATACAGCAATTAGTGAATATATCTCAGTGAAAAATACCACAATTGGATTTTCATTATGAATCGGTAGATACGTTCCACAGAGCTTTTTCGAATAGTGAGACAAATACAGGGGTTTACTGTATAAGAATAATGAGAGACAAGTCCTCTAGAGCTGACAAAAGCGTTGTTGTGTGGATTCTCATTATTGAAGGGCTTTTTCTCATAACTACACGTGGCTGGAAAATCTCACATAGTTTTCACAAAACTTCCTGTACTTCAATATAGTTGAAAATAATTGAAAAGCCTCCTCATTTTCTCTTATCAATTTCATTTTCATATCTTTTGAAATACAGTCAGAATCTCGATCTAGAATTACCAAGAGTTCAGTATCAGCAAATTCTATTTTAGGTGAGGGAGTAGACTCAGCTTGTAAACACCCTGGGTCATGACTTCATCTCGTGGTACACCTTCTTCTTTCACCAGGGATGCACAAATGATCGGGATCTTGATATTTTTTATCCCTTATAAATTATCCAGAAATGCTTCTTCTAACCATTAAAATTTTTTACTTGAAAATTAACTAACGTTTTGTTTCCAAGAAGCCACAATTGGACTAAATGTGGTTCTTAAGTTCTGGCTTCACACTCCCTCAAGAGCTCATGCTTGTGCTTCACTACCCTGGTAGGTTCAACATGGTATTTGCACAAACCTTTGGTGATCAACAGACTCAACACAACCACACCTACTGATATAAAAAAACCATTAGTGGACTAAATACAATGCTTAAGTTTTGGCCTCGCTATTCCTCAACAGCTGAAGGTTGTGCTCCATTAGCCCATCATGGCATTTCCATAACCCCCTGGTAGTCAAGGACTTAGTACAGCCTTGCTCCACTGCCAACAAAGCCATTAATGGACTAATTGTGGTGCCCACAGTTTTGACTTCATCCACTAAAGACATAAAGATGAACCTTCAGAGTAAAATCTTGTAAGGAAAAACATAGTATAACTGCAGACAGTCAACTGAACATGAATACTGTCAATCTGTCTGCTTCCTTTGTCTACCACAGAACCATCTGTCTGGTTCCAGTGGGTGAACATGCATTTCTGCCTTCACAACATTTTGAGTTCTACAAAGAAAGCAGACTACTTATTCGAGTCCATCCCAGGCACCCTTTTCCCTTGGATTGAGTGTTGAGGCAAGGCTCAGGGTGCAAGAATATTATGCAAGAGGACCTACACTAATTTCTGATAACCAAATTCTCCCACCCACCCAAGCCCGGTGGTCCCTCAACTTGCTAAACCTCAGAGAAGGGCAGCATGGGACAAACTTAAGTCCCTGTGAATGCCCCTGGAATGTGATGCTGACAGGAAATCCAAGAAGGTCAACCTCAAGAGAGAAATATATCTCTGTTCTCCCAACCAACATCCGATCATACAGAGATCATACAGACGGTGGAATCCCTTAAAAAGGTTGATGAAATGCTGGGTCATAGCACCCACAGTACTTGTCAAACCAGGAACAACTAAGACCGAGGCCATGATGATGAAAACCTAGCCAGTACCCTGTAAAAGTGCTCTTACAAGCTGTGACAGAGAAGGTGCTCCCAGCCAGGTCTTGTCTTGGAAAGGTTTCAAGAACTGCACCCCCAGCTGCAATTCTTAAAAAAAAACAAGATGGTAGCCACTCAAAAAGCTAGTGATGTCCCCCACAACTCCAAAAAGTGCCTGGTTCATCCACTTCCAGTAGGATGTTCTTAGTAGACATGGGTACTTTCAAGTTGATCCTCCCTACATCAACAGAAGACAGACATAAACCATGAGATAGCAGCCTCCACCTAGGCTTTCCAGTTGTAGCCTCATACAAATATATGGCAACCAAAATGTCTCTGGGAGTTCATTATTGCCAAGTCCAGCTGCCCTGGCTCAGTGTCAACTTTCTTGCACACTCCTTCCACATGACATCACTCACCACTGACCTCAAACAGCTGTCCTTCTCTTTTCTGGGTCCCATGAGTTTCCATATTCTCAGCAGGTGCTTCTAGATGTCTTCAGGTCAAGAATTAAGCAGACTCCTTGGATCCTAACAAAGAACTGCACAAATCATGGCATTCTCTGCAATGCACTCACCGAAAGTACCAAAACCCTAAGCTAGGTTACCACCCAATGAGACACCTTCAAAGCCACCAATGATGGCCTGGCAATTGCCGCCACTTTGGCATTCCTTAATCTACGAACCAAATTTCATGCTAACAATTGGCTCCAAGAATTTTGCCACAGGCACTTTGATATCACAAAAAGTCAACAGGAAGACCTAACCATTGGCTTCTTCAGTAGAAAGATAAGCTTTTTGTTGTGCAGCTTAGCACATGACGCTTCAGACGCTTACTGGCAGTCATTGATTTTATAATACTTAACTCAGACCTCCAAACCAGAACTATTGCACCTCTATAACAAACCTGTGGTGGGAAGATGTCCTTTTGCAACAAAGGACATCTTCCCATCTGCAACGCCAACACCAGCTGCTCTTGGCCCTTTGTGCCAGCTCCTCTTAAGAGGAAGGCATTTGACTTCATCCACAGATTCTTTCATCCCTCTGGGTAGGTAACAGCCAAATTAGTAATGCAAAAATCCATTTGGCAGGGAACCAAAAAAGGATATAAAAACATGGGCCAAACAATGACTCAAGTGCTCAACAAGGACTCTGAAGTCAGTAAATTTCCACAAGCCAGTCATTGTTTCAGTCACCTCCACATTGATGTAGTTGGCACCCCAGAAGCAAAGCCAGTGGCAAAAGTGACAGCACAAGCCTACACCAAGGGACTCCTCAACAGGTGGGTCAGTTGCTTCGGCATACCTGACATTATAACCTACGATCATCTCCAAGATATGGAATACCCTGGCCAAATTAATGAGGTAAAGATCCACCACACCACCTCCTACTAATGGCATTTCAAATAAAACCTACTGCTCCCTCAAAGTTCTTTTATTACCAGATGCAGTGGCCTGTACTGGAAGTCATAACTTACCCTGGGTCCTCCTTGTCCTCTGCGCTACTCCAAAGGAAGAAACCAATGCCCCTTCCTCTGGAATGGTATTCAGAAGAACTCTCTGCATTCCAAGTGAGTTATTATTCTCTGAAGACAACATCCAACCTGATGAACTCTCATGGCTCTGCAGAGCTGTTGATAGGTGCTGCCATTGTATACAAGCCTACAGGGACACAAAACAAAGCCTGTTTCATGTTCCTAGTTAATGATGTCCATAACTCTCCAGTAACAAATCCATAAAGGGGCACCTGACTTTGTCCTTGAACATAAAGAAATAAGCATTGAAGCTCCAACTCCATGGACAAAGGGACTGGGTATCCACAGACATGCTAAAGCCTTCTTAGCTGGAAGTTGACTAAGGCCACCCCTCCACTCATCACCCTGTCCAGGTCTGAACATCAAGTCTGAGATCGACAAAAACTCAATCTGTGATGAAATAATTTTGTCAACAGCAGCCTGGTGCTTTAAAGCAACATAAAAGGCACCTACCTAGTAAGGATGTGGGTTGGGTGGGTATTTTCTATCTTGTATCTGCAAAAGCAAATGCAATGTCCTATGTTCATTGTTTTACAATATTCTTGTCTGTTGCAACTAAGTATCTTATCAGCACCCCGAAAAGAACCGACCTAATAGGAATGCAAAACAGTCACATATTCAATTTATCTTTAAAGTGTATATACAAACTGTATATATCATTTGTGATTTAGATACGCCAGTGCACAAGCATCTATGGTAACTTGTATGTTATCATATCCTATTCTTTTTGTTTTTGTTTTTAAGGGAGGAGCCCTGTAAAGCTCTGAAAGCTTCTGCCAACAGCTGGTTCAGCCACCAGCATCGGCAACAAATCATGAAGCTCCTCCGAGGTGCTTACACAACATCAGAGTTACCTGTCACTAGTTTTCTGTCCACATGCCCTGTCAAACCAGGTCAATTTCTGGGAATAAAGTTAGTCTTGTTCTACACTCCTCTGTGTCTCTTTCTTTTATGTTGCCAGCTCCATCTAGTCTTTCCAGCCATGCTGTTACCAAAAGGCATTTTGGAACTGACATCAGTGATTTTTTGTAATGTGATGATCACATTCAGAAAACCTATTTGGAGGGGTTTGTTACTGTGGACTTCTATCCCACAGTGAATGTCATTTTTGTAGACATTTCTGAAGTATGAAATGTATATTGGACCACTTATGCTTCAGAACTTAAGTAGATAAATTAATTTAGTTCAAGATTATCCAGAAAAGATGCTTAATTCATAAATCATAGTAGTGAATAAGAAAGTATACTTTTGATAGATTATTTTATTTGAATTCCACCTTAACATAAATTGAAAGTCTTTGTTTACATTTTTCAAAACTAACCATATCAAACATCGAAAATCTGTATTTCACAACCTCATGGGGTTGATTATTTTATTGCCTTTAGGATTCCAAGCAGAGCTTCAGAAACTCGAGAGAAGGCAGAATGACGGAAATACAGTTCCATTTTTATTCCTTATCAAAATGATTATGATGAAAAACAATTGTTGTCGCAAAATTATTTGAAGTAAAATGTATAATGAAGTTTTCCCTTTTGTGAAAAGAAGCAAGGTTAAACAGTGACAGGAAAAACAAATATTCCAAGAGCTTGGATTAAAAAAAAAATCTTATTACATACAGAAATTAAGTTACAAGTGCAAGATAGTCAATGACGTCATATACAATTCTTAGAATATATGGTTAGTTCGTAAACTTTCAGAAAGTTTACTAAACAAGTATGTTAAGCACTGGCAATGGTCCAATAATTTAGTGTGTAAATTATCTGATAATTCTCATTGGGAAGGTTGACGAAGTCTTGTCAGTAATAAACTTTTCAGGACTGTCAATGTGCTAAGAATGTTCTTTTGAAAGGTTTATCGACACATACATGACACTTACAGGGGGCTGGGATAAAGTATTTGGGTGTTACAAAGAAAGTCAAGGGCTTGAAAAGTTTAAAAAATGGTTCTCAAGCATTTTGATTAAGCGAGACAATTTATTTTGCTAGGAGATATTAAGCAGTCTGTTCATGTATACATTGAAGCTCACGCAGAGAACAAGGGTAACAAAGTCTTTGAAAAGATACAGGTTATGCCAGATAAATATACTGTCCCTCATGAATCAGTTATTATGAAAAGTAAAGGTCTGCAAAGGTTCAACACCGGAATTTTCTGTTATGAATTACTATAAGGATGATTCTAGCAATTTGAGCTTCAAACAAGACCAGTTCCTTTAAAAAGGATGTTCCAGTATTATTTAGCTTTGCTTATAGCCGTTGGAAAAATTTTCATATTCTAAAGGGAGCCATCAGTTTTGAAGGTTGATGGCTGACCTTCATTAGCTTGGAATCAAGTTAACCAGGACTTGTGCAAAAAAATTTATTTCCATTGCCAGAAAAAAATCTACTCATCTGCTTATAAAGACTTCATGTAAGTCTGGTGAGTATCAGTCATGATCTAGGTTTAGTAGATTACAATGATATATTCCCCACCATTTGATTTATATAGAGTCCAACTTTATCCCTGGCCCTATTTTGTAGGCATGAGGCCTATTTGTCCTTGGTGCTTGGAAATTATCTATCTTGTGAGGAAGTTGTGAGAGTCAGTTTGGAGAGTCGGAAGTTTTCAAACAACAAATGCTAAGAGTCAAACCAAATAATTCACAGGACCCTGCCTCCTTGTGAGACTGTGCTGTGACAAGAGCAGCCATGAGGATGTTGGACGAGCATCCTTTAAAATCATTACCTGGTGACTTTGTAACTTGTAATTGAAGGTTATGGGTTGCCATAATATAGTTTCAGCATACCTGTGAACTATAGTTTCTTTATCTGAAACAGACTAATGTAAATGTTTTCAGTTAAAGGACTCTGCCAAGTAAAACATCTAGTTTAACTCAAAGTATCCAGAATTTGAAATCGTGAATGTGGTGTTTAGCAGGCGAGAACTGCTCGAAAAATGATGCAGAGACTCAAAACGTGGTATTCCATGAGAAGGGGCAAGGTGTATTTATCATATGAAATATACAACACCAAAGTAAGAATAGGTTGTTATGCACAAGATTTCAGTTCCTAAGTGCATGGACCGCTATGGGCTCCACACGGGTTCGACAAATAAAGTAAGAATGGGTCTGGAAAGACCCGCAGGAATCGAGACAGCAACCGGGAAAGGGGTTCAGCAATTTTACAATTTACATATTTACAAATCAGTCGGGCTTGGAGCAAAAAGTAATGTTACAAAAATCAATGAAACAGACATCAAGCGATTCAGTTAAATAACATGGATGTAGCAAAATCAATCAATGTCACTTTGAAAACACCATCAATGTAATCTACCAAACAGTTAACATTTAAATTGAACTTAACACTTAGCTACATCAAAAAACCAAAAATCAGACAGCATCAACAATACAAGCTCCAACATCACCAAACAACAAAAGTATACCCTTTAACTTCACAAATGACACCACATGAAATAATCAAGCAGCATTAACGCCAAATCACGAGTATTAAAATAATTACAGTATCTGAAGAATAATTGCATTTTAACAAATTAACCTCATGCAGTACAAAATCACCACAGACAATCTATACATGTCGGGACAACATCAAAGGTCGAAGAGGACGAACACCATTGAACACAGCCATAATCATCGAAAACAGCCCCATGACGGCCAACAGGAACATCTCCAAAAAAATACAGATGATCGACAGAATCAAGGCAACATCAACACTGCTGTCAATCAGGAACAACACTGCTCCACTGATGGACGAGGTTCAGCCATCACCATCACCCTCGAACTGCAGAGGGCCACAGGTATCGAATACCTGCAGTTCCAAAATACTCTAAGCTGCTATACTGTCGAAAACTACAGTAGACTCGCTGCTATCCCAAGCCTGACTAAAGCTAACGGAAATGTTAGTGGCAGACATCACCTACTTACAGAAAAAAAACAAGCACGAAACCTCACACTAAGGAATACCAAAGGATATCATTGCCTTTACTCATGACCCACTGTTGACTGCTTTTTTCTGAAACAGTAATTTGATTCCATTAGCCAATGCTTAAACTGAATGTTTCAAGATACTATATATTATGTAAGAGGAATCGTTGCAAGGGTTATTTTTAATTGTACAGATCCTTTCGTGATGATGGTTAGATGATTAATATTTGCTTGGCATCATATACTCGTATGCTTAATACTGAGTTTCTCGTGGCATAATGGTTAAACCATAGTTCTCTTCCATTTTAACTCCAGTATGCTCAATGTTACCATATGTTAGCGCAAGTACTCAAGTCTGCTGTGAAGTCTCATTGCTGCAACTATGGAGTGATCTCTGTGAATTGCCATTAATTTAGCATCTTGATGAATTTCCCATTAGTTTTATATCTTGTTACTGTAAAAAATCTAAACTGAATTTCATTATGTTGTGAGGTTTCTTTAACAAGCCACATGGAACAACTCACTGTCTTTTGATTTTCCTGTTTGTTTGCCATAAAAATATGCAGTTTTTTTTGTTATTCATAAAAAGTGTGAACGTACATCCTTTCTGTATAGTGTTCTTTTGAATAAAACAAACTACGGTGTCTTCAAAGTCCAGTTTGTTTAAGAGTAACATGACAGCAATAGATTTCAAAGGTCTTTTTTATCTTCTGTTTGAGAATTTTTTCAAACGAATTAGAGTCGGTTTTTCAGTTTATTATAACTCATATCCACTGTCTATCAAGAGGTCTTTCTTTGATTAAATCTTTCTTTCTCGCGTCGTGATACTTTCTTATTGACATTCAATTCCAGAATTGTTACATACCTACACCCATTTTTATGTTTCTCACATCTGAACTGTATCGTTGATACCGTTGCTAGGTAACCAGTTGGTTCTTAGCCACGTAAAATAAGTCTAATCCCTCGGGCCAGCCCTCTCTAGGAGAGCTGTTAATCAGCTCAGTGGTCTGGTTAAACTAAGGTATACTTAACTTTTCTCTTTGATTCAGTTACTGTCTGTTTACTAGAATTTTGCTGAATGTCTTCTCTGTTATTTGAAATAACTATTTATTAGAAATGTGAAGTAACCCCCATGGCTGTTTAAAGTGAAAGTAAATATCCACACATGGCAATATTCTGTTTATGAAAACTAAAATCTCGTCACAGCATGGTTTGCCTAGTCACTTTACTTTTGGATTGTATTTTGGCCGAAAAATAGCTATTCACCGATTCTGATGATTTCTAGCTCAAAATTTAGCCAAGTATTTTTGTTATGTATGAATTATCAGTTTGCTCCCTTAAAAATTAGCTATGGCGAGCACTCACACTAAAGTATGTCGAGCCTCAGATACCAAATCTGGCCTAACACTTGATAACTACTTTTATCATTGTCAATTCTATGTATAAGTTAAGTATACCTTAGTTTAACCAGACCACTGAGCTGATTAACAGCTCTCCTAGGGCTGGCCCGAAGGATTTAACTTATTTTACGTGGCTAAGAACCAATTGGTTACCTAGCAACGGGACCTACAGCTTATTGTGGAGTCCGAACCACATTTGGCAAGAAATAAATTTCTATCACCAGAAATAAATTCCTCTTATTCTTCATTGGCCGGTCGGAGATTCGAACGCGGGGCCAGCAGAGTGCTAGCTGAGGACGGAACCCACCCGCTCAATGAGGAACTAAGTCTACGCATATTTGCGCGCACACGTTCATTCTAGTTTCAGAAGAAAGATTCCCCCCCTCCCCGCATCTCTTCACTTTTCTTGTATATAATATTTGCTGTCACAAAATAACAGTATATGGCATCAGCAAGAGAAATCCTACCACATGGGATGGGTAAACTTAAAACATATTCAGAACATGCGAATGAAGTAAGCAAAACGAAAAAAAAAAAAAATCTGCCTCTGCTTAGATGCCAGAAACATAATAAAATGCTTTGCACAATTTTTTTTAGGAAACGTGCCATTTCAAGGTTTCCTTATAGGATGGATGTATGATATTTAGGGCAAAAGCCCAGGCACTGGGGCCAAGAAGGCCATTCAGCGCCGTAATGAAGAGAAAATAAATTATGTTAAGGTTATGAATTCATGAAGGAAATGATTGACAAATAAAATCAAGTGATGTGACCAATAAATAAAGGTGTGAAGTTTAATGAATGATGTGATATATACATAATAAAAAATTTAATGTCATTAAAATTCTACGTGATGTAATAAATATATTAAGAAATAAATTAAATCTCGTTAAAAATTTTAACACACTTTAAAAAAAAAAGAGATGATAGCAGAAATATCTGATATCTACGTAGCATAGCACCCTGATGCACGGTCTTGACCAGGCTTCCAAGATACAATTAGAACTTCAGTTCTAATTGTATCTTGCCTTTTTGAGTCCCTTGTCCTTGGAGAAAAGTTTTGCGTGTAATGTTTTGGATCATGAATGCTGAAAACTTCCTTTTCTCTTAAAAGAGAATTTATTAAGTCGAACAGAGCAAAGAGGGAGATTAGAAATTTTCACTTTTGATAAATACTAAGGAGACAAATTTGGCTAACACGTTTTCTTATAGCAGTTTAAAGTGACAGCTAACAAGTAATGAAAAGAGTTCTACAGACTTTATGAAAAAGCTAAAGTTATTTTTGGAACTTGAACTTCAATGGTATTAGAAATCAGGTAAAGGGAGAAGTTGAATCCATGAGAGAATAGGAATTTTAATACAGTGAAAAGATTATATACCTGAAAGACTCAATGGTTAGTGATCTAATAAATGTTTCAGATATCATATGCAGTTGGGTATGTTATGATAGGGCCACAAGGTTATGTCTGATAAACCTGCTTGTGCAAAGCACTTTACAGCTACAGGCATAAAGTTTTTACGATCTTTAGTGTAAAGTAAGACACATGCAGTTTAAAATCTGGAACTACAATTAACCTTGGAATTTTATCTTTGAATTTTTCTCCACGACACTAATTCTAACGCTTTTTGAATGAATGTAATAGAAACAACAGGACTTAAACTTGTTTGGTTTTAGCCGGATTTCATTCTTTTAAATACCCCTTCCTCATAGCCTAACTGTAAAGCCCTTATTTCCACAGCTCATTGTTTAGAATTTGTAATCCTATTTTGTTTTCATACAGTAAGAATTTTAGTTTTTTCCTGATGCAACTGTAAAATTTTACTGGTTTCTAAATCACTCTGAAATTTGATATTAAAAAAAAAAAAAAAAACGTAAGTGGCTAGCTAAGAAACTGACACTTCCAGTTAGGTATGACACTTATTTTGTGGATACAGGCAAACTCTAAAACTGGCCAGAAGAGTTAACTAGATAAACCTTTCCTGATACAAGCAGTTTCTATATGCCTGTATTTATAACAAAAAATTTGTCATATTTTCTTGTTCTGAGTACACTTTCGTTTTCTTTGATCTGATTTCTTTTTAGCTGACTTCTGAATGTGAATAAAACTTGAATTTGCTTGGTAACCAGTTCAATGAGCTAAGAAATCCCCGGAGTTTGTGACAGACTAAGTATTAGTTCCACCCACGGTCCATTTTTCTTAGTAGAGAAGCCCCTTTCACGGCTCACCCCAGTAACATTAGTAAAACTGATCTACCCTTTGTGGAACCCTAACCCCTTTAGGTTCTGATGAGAATTGCAGTCGTCATCCATTTTTCAGCCCCTAAGATTCTGGTAATGACTACAGTCGTCATCGAAAGATATTCGCCATAAATCGTAAAAAAAAAAAAGTGTCATAACAACAAAATTAATTTTTTTTAACGGACTTTGTGGTATCATGCGTAGCTCAGATAGTAATAAATTTCATATCATTGGGAAGGAAATTAATCGTACTTTTATACTTTTTAAAAAGAAATTGGATATCTTTATGTATCCCATATTTTGAATTTTTCCAAAAAGTAACAAATGTTTTCCTCATTGCTAACTTTCACTCACGTCGATTTTTTTTGGCATTTTAAACATACCGTGGTAAATTTCAACTCTAGCTTTAAGATAACACCTAATTCATTGATGAAGCGTGAAGTGTGGCGTTACACAGATGTAACAAAAAACCCATTGCTAAATCAGACAGTGAAAACACAGAGCGACCAAAGAAAACCATTGCTAAATTCGCTCAGGCAGTGAAGTGCGGTGTTACACAGAGCGACCAAAGAAAACCATTGTGGCGTTAAATTTTCAGAAACCATTGCTAAATTCTGCTCAGACAGTGAAGTGCGGTGTTACACAGAGCGACCAAAGAAAACCATTGCTAAATTTGCTTCAGTCAGTGAAGTGTATTACACAGGCGTTACACAGATGTAGTGCGGTGTTCAAAGAAAACCATTGCTAAATTCTGCTCAGGCAGTGAAATGGTGTTACACAGAGCGACCAAAGAAAACCATTGCTAAATTCGCTCAGGCAGTGAAATGCGGTGTTACACAGAGCGACCAAAGAAAACCATTGCTAAATTCGCTCAGACAGTGAAGTGCGGTGTTACACAGAGCGACCAAAGAAAACCATTGCTAAATTTGCTCAGTCAGTGAAGTGTGGCGTTACACAGATGTATCAAAGAAAACCATTGCTAAATTCGCTCAGACAGGGAAGTGTGGTGTTACACAGAGCGACCAAAGAAAACCATTACTAAATCTGCTCAGACAAAGACCAAAACCATTGAAAACCATTGCTAAATTGCTCAGACAGTGAAATGTGGTGTTACACAGAGCGACCAAAGAAAACCATTGCTAAATCTGCTCAGACAGTGAAGTGTGTGTTACACAGAGCAAAGAAAACCACCAAAGAAAACCATTGCTAAATTTGCTGCTCAGACAGTGAAGTGTCTGCGTTACACAGATGCGACCAAAGAAAACCATTGCTAAATTCTGCTCAGACAGTGAAGTGTGGTGTTACACAGAGCGACCAAAGAAAACCATTGCTACACAGAGCGACCAAAGAAAAATTCTGCTCAGACAGTGAACAGTGACAGTGAAGTGTTACACAGAGCGACCAAAGAAAACCATTGCTAAATTCAGACAGTGAAGTGTGTGTTACACAAAGAAACCATTGAAATTTGCAGCTCAGACAGTGAAGTGCAGTGTTACCCAGAGCGACCAAAGAAAACCATTGCTAAATTCGCTCAGACAGTGAAGTGCGGTGTTACACAGAGCGACCAAAGAAAACCATTGCTAAATTTGCTCAGTCAGTGAAGTGCGGTGTTACACAGAGCGACCAAAGAAAACCATTGCTAAATTTGCTCAGACAGTGAAGTGCTGTGTTACACAGAGCGACCAAAGAAAACCATTGCTAAATTGCTCAGACAGTGAAATGGTGTTACACAGAGCGACCAAAGAAAACCATTGCTAAAGCTCCAGTGACAAAGAAAACCATTGCTAATGACCAAAGAAAACCAGCTCAGACAGTGAAGTGCGGTGTTACACAGAGCGACCAAAGAAAACCATTGCTAAATTCGCTCAGACAGTGAAGTGCGATTGTTACACAGAGCGACCAAAGAAAACCATTGCTAAATTCGCTCAGACAGTGAAGTGCGGTGTTACACAGAGCGACCAAAGAAAACCATTGCTAAATTGCTCAGACAGTGAAGTCAGACGGTGTTACACAGAGCGACCAAAGAAAACCATTGCTAAATTAAATGCCAGACGCTCAAAGAAAACCATTGCTAAATTCGCTCAGTGAAGTGCGGTGTTACACAGAGCGACCAAAGAAAACCATTGCTAAATTTGCCAGACAGTGAAGTGCGGTGTTACACAGAGCGACCAAAGAAAACCATTGCTAAATTGCTCAGACAGTGAAGTGCGGTGTTACACAGAGCGACCAAAGAAACCATTGCTAAATCTGCTCAGACAGTGAAGTGCGGTGTTACACAGAGCGACCAAAGAAAACCATTGCTAAATTTGCTCAGACAGTGAAGTGCGCGGTGTTACACAGAGCGACCAAAGAAAACCATTGCTAAATTCGCTCAGACAGTGAAGTGCGGTGTTACACAGAGCGACCAAAGAAAACCATTGCTAAATTGCTGCTCAGACAGTGAAGACAGTGCGGTGTTACACAGAGCGACCAAAGAAAACCCTAAATTGCTAAATTCGCTCAGACAAAGTGAAGTGCAGTGTTACACAGAGCGACCAAAGAAAACCATTGCTAAATTCGCTCAGACGTGAAGTGTGAAGGTGTTACACAGAGCGACCAAAGAAAACCATTGCTAAATTCGCTGCGATTGTTACACAGAGCGACCAAAGAAAACCATTGCTAAATTACCAGACAGTTCAGAGACCAAAGAAAACCATTGTGAGACAGTGAAGTGTTACAGAGCGACCAAAGAAAACCATTGCTAAACAGAGACAGTGAAGTGCGGTGTTACACAGAGCGACCAAAGAAAACCATTGCTAAATCTGACCAGACAGTGAAGTGCGGTGTTACACAGAGCGACCAAAGAAAACCCTAAATTTGCTCAAGGACAGTGAAGTGCGGTGTTACACAGAGCGACCAAAGAAAAACCATTCTAAATTTGCTCAGACAACCATGCGGTGTTACACAGAGCGCTCAAAGAAAACCATTGTGCTCAGACAGTGAAGTGCGGTGTTACACAGAGCGACCAAAGAAAACCATTGCTAAATTTGCTCAGACAGTGAAGTGCGGTGTTACACAGAGCGACCAAAGAAAAAACTAAATTGCTCAGACAGTGAAATTCAGAGCTCCAGAAAAACCAGTAAATCGCTCAGACAGTGAAGTGTGTTACACAGAGCGACCAAAGAAACCAAAACCATTGCTAAACCCAGAGCGACCAAAGAAAACCATTGCTAATTCGCTCAGACAGTGAAGTGCGGTGTTACACAGAGCGACCAAAGAAAACCATTGCTAAATTTGCTCAGACAGTGAAGTGCGGTGTTACACAGAGCGACCAAAGAAAACCATTGCTAAATTCGCTCAGACAGTGAAGTGCGGTGTTACACAGAGCGACCAAAGAAAACCATTGCTAAATTCGCTCAGACAGTGAAGTGTGGTGTTACAGAGCGACCAAAGAAAACCATTGCTAAATCTGCTCAGACAGTGCTAAATTTGCTGCCAGACAGTTGCGGTGTTACAGACAGAGCGACCAAAGAAAACCATTGCTAAATTCGCTCAGACAGTGAAGTGCGGTGTTACAGAGCAAAGAAAACCATTGCTAAAAGAAAACCATTGCTAAAGAAAACCATTGCTCAGACAGTGAAGTGCGGTGTTACACAGAGCGACCAAAAGAAAACCATTGCTCAGACAGTGAAGTGCGGTGTTCTAAATTGCTAGAATTTGCTCAGACAGTGAAGTGCGGTGTTACAAAGAAAACAGAGCGACCAAAGAAAACCATTGCTAAATTCGCTCAGACAGTGAAGTGCGGTGTTACACAGAGCGACCAAAGAAAACCATTGCTAAATTCAGCTCAGACAGTGTGAAACACAATCTGCTCAGACAGTGAAGCGTTACCCAGAGCACCAAAGAAAACCATTGCTAAATCTGCTCAGACAGTGAAGTGCGGTGTTACACAGAGCGACCAAAGAAAACCATAAATTGCTAAATTCGCTCAGACAGTGAAGTGCGGTGTTACACAGAGCGACCAAAGAAAACCACTAAATCTTCAGACAGTGAAAATACCAGAGCGACCAAAGAAAACCATCTGCTCAGACAGTGAAGTGTGGTGTTACCCAGATTACTCAAAGAAAACCATTACAAAGCGTTACCCAGAGCGACCAAAGAAAACCATTGCTAAATTCGCTCCAGACAGTGAAGTGCGGTGTTACACAGAGCGACCAAAGAAAACCATTGCTAAAGCTCAGACAGACAGTGAAGTGCGGTGTTACACAGAGCGACCAAAGAAAACCATTGCTAAATTCGCTCAGACAGTGAAGTATTTACACAGAGCGACCAAAGAAAACCATTGCTAAATCTGCTCAGACAGTGAAGTGCGGTGTTACACAGAGCGACCAAAGAAAACCATTGCTAACAGTTCGCTCAGACAGTGAGACAGTTGCGGTGTTACCCAGAGCGACCAAAGAAAACCATTGCTAAATTCAGACAGTGAAACCCAGAGCGACCAAAGCTCTAAAGAGACAGTGAAGTGCGGTGTTACACAGAGCGACCAAAGAAAACCATTGCTAAATTTGCTCAGACAGTGAAGTGCGGTGTTACACAGAGCGACCAAAGAAAACCATTGCTAAATTTGCTCAGACAGTGAAGTGACAGTGGTGTTACACAGAGCGACCAAAGAAAACCATTGCTAAATTTGCTCAGACAGTGAAGTGTGGTGTTACCCAGAGCGACCAAAGAAAACCCTAAATGGCTCAGACAGTGCTAAATTCGCTCCAGCCAGACAGTGAAGTGTTACCCAGAGGACCAAAGTTACACAGTGAGCGACCAAAGAAAACCATTGCTAAATTTGCTCAGACAGTGAAGTGTGGTGTTACCCAGAGCGACCAAAGAAAACCATTGCTAAATTCGCTCAGACACAGAGCGACCAAAGAAAACCATTGCTAAATTCGCTCAGACAGTGAAGTACACAGAGCGGTGTTACCAGAGCGACCAAAAGAAAACCATTGCTAAATCGCTCAGACAGTGAAGTGCAGAGCGACCAAAGAAAACCATTGCTAAATCTGCTCAGACAGAAGTGCGGTGTTACCAGAGCGACCAAAGAAAACCATTGCTAAATTTGCTCAGACAGTGAAGTGTGGTGTTACCCAGAGCGACCAAAGAAAACCATTGCTAAAGCTCAGACAGTGAAGTGCAGAGTGTTAGTTGTGTTACAGAGCGACCAAAGAAAACCATTGCTAAATTCGCTCAGACAGTGAAGTGTTACCCAGAGGTGTTACCTAAAGCAGAGTGAAAGTTACCCAGAGCGACCAAAGAAAACCATTGCTAAATTCAGACAGTGAAGTGTGGTGTTCAAAGAAACCAGAGCGACCAAAGAAAACCATTACTAAATCTGCTCAGACAGTGAAGTTGTTACCCAGAGCGACCAAAGAAAACCATTGCTAAATTCGCTCAGACAGTCGCTCAGACAGTGAAGTGTGGTTACCCAGAGCGACCAAAGAAAACCATTGCTAAAGACCAAGACAGTGAAGTGCGGTGTTACCCAGAGCGACCAAAGAAAACCATTGCTAAATTTGCGCTCAGACAGTGAAGTGCGGTGTTACCCAGAGCGACCAAAGAAAACCACAATTTCAGACAGTGAAGTGCGGTGTTACCCAGAGCGACCAAAGAAAACCATTGCTAAATTCGCTCAGACAGTGAAGTGCGGTGTTACCCAGAGCGACCAAGGAAAACCATTGCTAAATTCGCTCAGACAGTGAAGTGCGGTGTTACCCAGAGCGACCAAAAAAACCATTGCTAAAGGCTCAGACAGTGAAGTGCGGTGTTACCCAGAGCGACCAAAGAAAACCATTGCTAAATTTGCTCAGACAGTGAAGTGCGGTTACCCAGAGCGACCAAAGAAAACCATTGCTAAATTCGCTCAGACAGTGAAGTGCGGTGTTACCCAGAGCGACCAAAGAAAACCATTGCTAAATTCGCTCAGACAGTGAAGTGCGGTGTTACCCAGAGCGACCAAAGAAAACCATTGCTAAATTCGCTCAGACAGTGAAGTGCGGTGTTACACAGAGCGACCAAAGAAAACCATTGCTAAATTCGCTCAGACAGTGAAGTGCGGTGTTACCCAGAGCGACCAAAGAAAACCATTGCTAAATTCGCTCAGACAGTGAACAGTACCCAGAAGTGACCAGAAGAAAAACCATTGCTAAACAGACAGTGAAGTGTGGTGTTACCCAGAGCGACCAAAGAAAACCATTGCTAAATTTCGCTCAGACAGTGAAGTGTGACCAAGTTACTTTTCAGACAGAGCGACCAAAGAAAACCATTGCTAAATTCGCTCAGACAGTGAAGTGCGGTGTTACCCAGAGCGACCAAAGAAAAACCATTGCTGTTCAGACAGTGAAGTGCGGTGTTACCCAGAGCGACCAAAGAAAACCATTGCTAAATTTGCTCAGACAGTGAAGTGCGGTGTTACCCAGAGCGACCAAAGAAAACCATTGCTAAATTTCAGACAGTGAAGTATGGTGTTACCCAGAGCGACCAAAGAAAACCATTACTAAATTGCTCAGACAGTGAAGTGCGGTGTTACCCAGAGCGACCAAAGAAAACCATTACTAAATCGCTCAGACAGTGAGCGAGCGACCAAAGAAAACCATTGCTAAAACAGACAGTGAAGTGCGGTGTTACCCAGAGCGACCAAAGAAAACCATTGCTAAATTTGCTCAGACAGTGAAGTGAAGTGACAGTGAAGGTGTTACACAGAGCGAAAACCATTGCTAAATTCGCTCAGACAGTGAAGGAAGCGACCAAAGAAAACCATTGCTAAATTCGCTCAGACAGTGAAGTGCGGTGTTCAGCGACAGTGAAGCTCAGACAGTGAAGTGCGGTGTTACACAGAGCGACCAAAGAAAACCATTGCTAAATTTGCCAGACAGTGAAGTGCGGTGTTACCCAGAGCGACCAAAGAAAACCACAGTGACAGTGAAGTGCGTGTTACCCAGAGCGACCAAAGAAAACCATTGCTAAATTGCTCAGACAGTGAAGTGCGGTGTTACCCAGAGCGACAAGGAAAACCCATTGCTAAATTTGCTCAGACAGTGAAGTGCGGTGTTACCCAGAGCGACCAAAGAAAACCAAATTCGCTCAGACAGTGAAACCACCAAAGAAAACCATTGCTAAATTTGCTCAGACAGTGAAGTGCGGTGTTACCCAGAGCGACCAAAGAAAACCATTGCTAAATTCGCTCAGACAGTGAAGTGCGGTGTTGACCAAAGAAAACCACAGCTCAGACAGTGAACGGTGTTACCCAGAGCGACCAAAGAAAACCATTGCTAAATCTGCTCAGACAGTGAAGTGCGGTGTTACCCAGAGCGACCAAAGAAAACCATTGCTAAAGCTCAGACAGTGAAGTGCGGTGTTACACAGAGCGACCAAAGAAAACCATTGCTAAATTTGCTCAGACAGTGAAGTGCGATTGTTACACAGAGCGACCAAAGAAAACCATTGCTAAATTCGCTCAGACAGTGAAGTGCGGTGTTACACAGAGACCAAAGAAAACCGACCAGTGAAAGAGCGACCAAAGAAAACCATTGCTAAATTCGCTCAGACAGTGAAGTGCGGTGTTACACAGAGCGACCAAAGAAAACCAGCGACCAAGAAAACCATTGCTAAATTCGCTCAGACAGTGAAGTGCGGTGTTACCCAGAGCGACCAAAGAAAACCATTGCTAAATTCGCTCAGACAGTGAAGTGTGGTGTTACCCAGAGCGACCAAGAAAACCATTGCTAAATTTGCTCAGACAGTGAAGCGACGACCAAAGAAAACCATTGCTAAATTCGCTCAGACAGTGAAGTGCGGTGTTACACAGAGCGACCAAAGAAAACCATTGCTAAATTGGCTCAGACAAATTTGCTCATCTCGCTCAGACAGTGAAGTGCGGTGTTACACAGAGCGACCAAAGAAACCCATTGCTAAATTCGGTGTTACCCAGAGCGACCAAAGAAAACCATTGCTAAATCTGGCTCAGACAGTGAAGTGCAAAGAAAACCATTGTGCTCAGACAGTAGTGCGGTGTTACCCAGAGCGACCAAAGAAAACCATTGCTAAATTTGCTCCAGACAGTGAAGTGCGGTGTTACCCAGAGCGACCAAAGAAAACCAGACAGTCAGACAGTGAAGTGCGGTGTTACACAGAGCGACCAAAGAAACCCTAAATTCGGCCAGACAGTGAAGTGTGGTGTTTTAGAGCGACCAAGGAAAACCATTGCTAAATTTGCTCAGACAGTGAGTGCGGTGTTACCCAGAGCGACCAAGGAAAACCATTGCTAATTCGCTCCAGACAGTGAAGTGTGGTGTACCCAGAGCGACCAAGGAAAACCATTGCTAAATTCGCTCCAGACAGTGAAGTGTGGTGTTACCCAGAGCGACCAGAAAACCATTGCTAAAGCTCAGACAGTGAAGTGTGGTGTTACCCAGAGCGACCAAAGAAAAACTAAATTGCTCAGACAGTGAATGTGGTGTTCAGAGCGACCAAAGAAAACCATTGCTAAATTCGCTCCAGACAGTGAAGTGTGGTGTTACACAGAGCGACCAAAGAAAACCAAAATTCGCTCCATTGCTAAATTCGCTCAGACAGTGAAGTGCGGTGTTACCCAGAGCGACCAGAAAACCATTGCTAAATTGCTCAGACAGTGAAGTGCGGTGTTACAGAGCGACCAAGGAAAACCATTGCTAAATTCGCTCAGACAGTGAAGTGTGGTGTTACCCAGAGCGACCAAAAAACCAGTGTTACACAGAGCGACCAAGGAAAACCGCTAAATTCGCTCAGACAAGAAAACAAAGCGACCAAAGAAAACCATTGCTAAATTCGCTCAGACAGTGTGTTACCCAGAGCGACCAAAGAAAACCATTGCTAAATTTCGCTCAGACAGTGAAGTGTGGTGTTACACAGAGCGACCAAAGAAAACCATTGCTAAATTCGCTCAGACAGTGAAGTGTTACCCAGAGTGACCAAAAAAACCATTGCTAAATTCGCTCAGAGCAGAGACCAAAGAAAACCATTGCTAAATCTGCTCAGACAGTGAAGTGCGGTGTTACAGAGCGACCAAAGAAAACCATTGCTAAATTTGCTCAGACAGTGAAGTCGCGGTGTTACCCAGAGCGACCAAAGAAACCACTAAATTTGCTCAGACAGTGAAGTGCGGTGTTACCCAGACAGAAAACCATTGCTAAATTTGCTCAGTCAGTGAAGTGCGGTGTTACACAGAGCGACCAAGGAAAATCAGCTAAAGCTCCAGACAGTGAAGTGCGGTGTTACACAGAGCGACCAAAGAAAACCATTGCTCGCTCAGACAGTGAAGTCGGTGTTACACCAGACCAAAGAAAACCATTGCTAAAGTCAGACAGTGAAGTCGGTGTTACACAGAGCGACCAAAGAAAACCATTGCTAAATTCGCTCAGACAGTGAATGGTGTTACACAGAGCGACCAAAGAAAACCATTGCTAAATTCGCTCAGACAGTGAAGTGCGGTGTTACACAGAGCGACCAAAGAAAACCATTGCTAAATTCGCTCAGACAGTGAAGTGCGGTGTTACACAGAGCGACCAAAGAAAACCATTGCTAAATTCGCTCAGACAGTGAAGTGCGGTGTTACCCAGAGCGACCAAAGAAAACCATTGCTAAATTTGACAGAGCGACCAAAGAAAAACCATTGCTAAATTTGCTCAGACAGTGAAGTGTTACCCAGAGCGACCAAAGAAAACCATTACAAATTTGCTCAGACAGTGAAGTGCGGTGTTACACAGAACCAAAGAAAACCATTGCTAAATTCGACCAGACAGTGAAGTGCGGTGTTACACAGAGCGACCAAAGAAAACCATTGCTAAATTCGCTCAGACAGTGTTACACAGAGCGACCAAAGAAAACCATTGCTAAATTCGCTCCAGACAGTGAAGTGCGGTGTTACACAGAGCGACCAAAGAAAACCATTGCTAACAGTGAAATGCGGTGTTACACAGAGCGACCAAAGAAAACCATTGCTAAATTGCTCAGACAGTGAAGTGCGGTGTTACAGAGCGACTAAAGAAAAACCATTGCGACCAAAGTGAAAACCACCAAAGCTAAACCATTTTGCTCAGACAGTGAAGTGCGGTGTTACACAGAGCGACCAAAGAAAACCATTGCTAAATTTGCTCAGACAGTGAAGTTACACAGAGCGACCAAAGAAAACCATTGCTAAATTTGCTCAGACAGTGAAGTTACACAGAGCGACCAAAGAAAACCATTGCTAAATTTGCTCAGACAGTGAAGTGCGGTGTTACACAGAGCGACCAAAGAAAACCCATTTGCTCAGACTGAAGTGCGGTGTTACCCAGAGCGACCAAGAAAACCATTGCTAAATTCGCTCAGACAGTGAAGTGCGGTGTTACACAGAGCGACCAAAGAAAACCATTGCTAAATTCGCTCAGACAGTGAAGTGCGGTGTTACCCAGAGCGACCAAGAAAACCATTGCTAAATTTGTTCAGAGCAACCAAAGAAAACCATTGCTAAACAGTGCGGTGTTACCCAGAGCGACCAAAGAAAACCATTGCTAAATTCGCTCAGACAGTGAAGTGCTGTGTTACCCAGAGCGACCAAGGAAAACCATTGCTAAATTCGCTCAGACAGTGAAGTGTGGTGTTACCCAGAGCGACCAAGGAAAACCATTGCTAAATTCGCTCAGACAGTGAAGTGCGGTGTTACCCAGAGCGACCAAGGAAAACCATTGCTAAATTCGCTCAGACAGTGAAGTGCTGTGTTACACAGAGCGACCAAAGAAAACCCATTCGCTCAGACAGTGAAGTTGTTACCCAGAGCGACCAAGAAAACCAGTCAGACAGTGCAGACAGCGACCAAGGAAAACCATTGCTAAATTCGCTCAGACAGTGAAGTGTGGTGTTACCCAGAGCGACCAAAGGAAAACCATTGCTAAATTTGCTCAGACAGTGAAGTGCTGTGTTACACAGAGCGACCAAGGAAAACCATTGCTAAATTCGCTCAGACAGTGAAGTGTGGACAGTTCAGAGACAAGAAAACCATTGCTAAAGCTCAGACAGTGAAGTGCGGTGTTACCCAGAGCGACCAAAGAAAACCATTGCTAAATTGCTCAGACAGTGAAGTGCGGTGTTACACAGAGCGACCAAAGAAAACCATTGCTAAATTGCTCAGACAGTGAAGTGTGTTACCCAGAGCGACCAAAGAAAACCATTGCTAAATCTGCTCAGACAGTGAAGTTACCCAGAGCGACCAAAGGAAACCATTGTGCTCAGACAGTGAAGGTGTTACCCAGAGCGACCAAAGAAAACCATTGCTAAATTGCTCAGACAGTGAAGTGTGGTGTTACACAGAGACAAAGAAAACCATTGCTAAAGCTCAGACAGTGAAGTGGTGTTACACAGAGCGACCAAAGAAAACCATTGCTAAATTGCTCAGACAGTGAAGTGCGGTGTTACACAGAGCGACCAAAGAAACCATTGCTAAATCTGCTCAGACAGTGAAGTGGTGTTACACAGAGCGATTCAAAGAAAACCATTGCTAAATTTGCTCAGACAGTGAAGTGTGGTGTTACCCAGAGCGACCAAAGAAAACCATTGCTAAATCTGCTCAGACAGTGAAGTGTGGTGTTACCCAGAGCGACCAAAGAAAACCATTGCTAATCGCTCAGACAGTGAAGTGCGGTGTTACACAGAGCGACCAAAGAAAACCATTGCTAAATTTGCTCAGACAGTGAAGTGGAGTGTTACCCAGAGCGACCAAAGAAAACCATTACTAAATTCGCTCAGACAGTGAAGTGTGGTGTTACCCAGAGCGACCAAAGAAAACCATTGCTAAATCTGCTCAGACAGTGAAGTGGTGTTACACAGAGCGACCAAAGAAAACCATTGCTAAATTCGCTCAGACAGTGAAGTGCTGTGTTACACAGAGACCAAAGAAAAACCATTGAAGCTCAGACAGTGAAGTGCGGTGTTACACAGAGCGACCAAAGAAAACCATTGCTAAATTCGCTCAGACAGTGAAGTGTGTGTTACCCAGAGCGACCAAAGGAAAAACCATTGCTAAATTCGCTCAGACAGTGAAGTGCGGTGTTACACAGAGCGACCAAAGAAAACCATTGCTAAATTCGCTCAGACAGTGAAGTGCGGTGTTACACAGAGCGACCAAAGAAAACCATTGCTAAATCTGCTCAGACAGTGAAGTGTGGTGTTACCCAGAGACCAAAGAAAACCATTGCTAAAGCTCAGACAGTGAAGTGCGGTGTTACACAGAGCGACCAAAGAAAACCATTGCTAAATTTGCGGTGTTACCCAGAGCGACCAAAGAAAACCATTGCTAAAAGCTCAGACAGTGAAGTGGTGTTACCCAGAGCGACCAAAGAAAACCATTGCTAAATCTGCTCCAGACAGTGAATTGTTACACAGAGCGACCAAAGAAAACCATTGCTAAATTTGCTCAGTCAGTGAAGTGTGGTGTTACCCAGAGCGACCAAAGAAAACCATTGCTAAATTCGCTCAGACAGTGAAGTGCGGTGTTACACAGAGCGACCAAAGAAAACCATTGCTAAATTCGCTCAGACAGTGAAGTGTGGTGTTACCCAGAGCGACCAAAGAAAACCATTGCTAAATTCGCTCAGACCAGAAGAAAAGAAAACCATTGCCTCAGACAGTGAATTGCTAAAGTGTGGGTTAAATCTGCTCAGACAGTGAAGTGGTGTTCATCTGCTCAGACAGTGAAGTGCGGGTGTTACACAGAGCGACCAAAGAAAACCATTGCTAAATCTGCTCAGACAGTGAAGTGCTGTGTTACACAGAGCGACCAAAGAAAACCATTGCTAAATTCACCAAAGAAAACCATTCAGACAGTGAAGTGCGGTGTTACACAGAGCGACCAAAGAAAACCATTGCTAAATCTGCTCAGACAGTGAAGTGTGGTGTTACCCAGAGCGACCAAAGAAAACCATTACTAAATCTGCTCAGAAGTGAAGTGTGGTGTTACCCAGAGCGACCAGACTAAAGTCAGACAGTGAAGTGCGGTGTTACCCAGAGCAACCAAAGAAAACCACTGCTAAATCGCCAGACAGTGAAGTGCGGTGTTACACAGAGCGACCAAAGAAACCACAAATTGCTCAGTCAGTGAAGTGTGGTGTTACACAGAGCGACCAAAGAAAACCACTGCTAAATCTCGCTCAGTCAGTGAAATGTGGTGTTACACAGAGCGATCAAAGAAAACCATTGCTAAATTCGCCCAGTCAGTGGCGCCGGCAGATTTTGACCCCCCTTCCCCTGGAAATCTGGCTAATATTTACTAATGCTTTTGCTTCTCAGGTGCTCACCATGACACAAATGGCCCTATTGCTAGTTTCACGGATCTTGACTCTCCCCCTGTATTGCCACTTGGCAGAAGATTCCTCCTACAACTTCTACAGTTATAATCTATTACCGTTAATGGTTGATCAATTATTTTGCTGCACCGCTACCTTCATTTTTCTTATAAGTCTGTCCTTTTCATCTTAATTGAGATTCAACATATAACTCTTTTTACCTAAATAGCTTTATAAGAACAAAAGAGCCTTAACTTTTCGCTTATGATCATGAGGGAGCAAAATTTCCGAGTTATTCCAGAGGAATGATAAAATCACTGTAATTTCTAAATTAAAAGGTGTTGTGTTTATAAAATGCGAGTTCCACTTTGCATCCCAGTCATTTAGGATAAAATTTATGCGGTCTTTACATAACTGCAAGATATCGTCCCTAAGAGCAAATGCAATGTCTAGAAAATTAGAATTTGTGATTACCCTCTGCTGACAAAATCTTCTGCAGGGATTTTGCCAACGAAGCCTTCTATCTGGTCAGGTTTAGAGATCAGCAGAAATAGCAAAGGAAACGTAATGAGTTACGTGGTAAGAGAAATGAGTGACGTGGAGGACATTCGTGATGGTTCTGATTTGGAGGGATACTACTCTTTCTTTTGTTACGTCTTTTGTTATTGAGGAATACATTGTATGTTGCACTTTGCTTAATTAGAGTTATGGAAATGAGAAATTTGCTTACATTAATGTAGTTCAAAACTTGAAATTTCTGAAGAGGACGCTCTCTGGCGAAGCCAAGTCGAAGTTCTCCCCTCACTATTTTCTAACACTCGTGTAAGTTGGATGTGTATTTAGGTAATTATAGCAATTGTAATCCGATTTAATTGAAGCCCATCTCAGCTTTTGTGCTGAACTGAAATGTGCTACAAAGTAGCACAGCATTGGTGAGCTCGATAGGCGAAATTCTAGGCTCGATTAAATAGCGATATCGTTGAAATTGTAGTAGACTTAACGTAACTTTGTGTCTTGATTCAGCTGCCACGTGTTCCAGAAATTCATCCTTTGTTCCTTGTTCAGTTCGCTCTCAAGTGTAAACCCAGCTATAGTTCGTATTTAAGTAAAGGTGTTGAAAATTTGCATATATTTTTTATGTCTACGTGCACAACCATTCAGAACTAAATCTGATCAAGTTCACACACCTACATAGCGTGCTAGAAGATGAGCCACTTAGATTGATAAAGTCAATTGAGCGTCACCACAGAGAACTATGATATAGCAATTTGTTTGTTAGATAAGTTGTATGGTAACCCACAAAAGACATTAGCTCTGTTATTCAGTTGCCTCGGGGATTTGCCACCCTTACCTTTGAGCACGAAAGCCTCAAAAAGTTCTGAATTCAGCTTGCTACTGTACTAGAGCAAACTGACAAACTTAGTCCCATGTTAGGCAGGGAAGAGATAGTATTTAACTTAGTGAACAAGAAACTTGTTGCGGGGGGAGGGGGGGACGTCTATCCTTAAGTTATCAACTTTTTTGCATAAGTCAGATTATTCAGTAACTGAACTGTATGATGCTCTAGACTACCACATTTGTACTCTGCGCGACACTGCGATTATAGCGCCATCTTCCAACTCCTCAAAGCCTAAGACTGAACAGCCATCGGCCACTGCTCATGTCAATTCTTGCCCCTTAATGCAAAATCAACGTTTTAATTGCCTTACGAAAGGACGTCATAGTCATGAGTGCTGTAATAATCAAAATAACAAAATTTGTGAAGAACGTACCATACCCTCATTTGTTCCTATAACGTAAAATCTAATAAAAATCCTAACGTAGCTTCACCTAGTAACACTGTTCCTAGACCCATCCTTGTGTTTAAAGCCACCACTCAGACCCACAACCAGCAAAAAGAGAGCCCGAAGAGAAAGCATAACATAAACAATCAATGTAACAAATCAGACGAGAGGCTGACTGTTAATGTTAGACTACTCAATTCTCCCAGTAGCGTGGACTTGCCACCTACTTTATTGCCTACTGCTTCAGCTACCATTCGTGGTAATAATAATGAGGAGTGTGTGACCTAAGTATTTTTTGACACCAGAAGCCAAAGGAGCTTTATTTGTAGCCGTTTGGCCACTGAATTGGACCTGCCCATCGTCAAAAATGTTACATTGAATATTGCACCCTTTGTAACTGACGTGTGATGGAGGGGAGTTTATCTTAGTAGTGTGTCGGCTGAGATTAGGCCAACGATTCCTGAGGTTAAGGTTGTTAGTTCATAATAAAGTAAACACACCCATTCACAACGTTGGGCTGATGAATGTAAAAGAGCATTTGCAGCAGAAAGGTTGCAAACTTGCTGATCAGGAGGTTAAAAGTGACACACTTGAAAATGTGCAAATTATTTTGTGTATGGATTAGAAAAGTGTGATGGCATCAGCTTATTTGTAACACCTAATGGAGTATCCCCTTACGAGAGACTGCCAGGATGGGCTAGACAGGGCACTGATACATCTGTCGTAAGAACATTACGTGCGTGTAGAGTTCAAGAGACTGAGCATGATGTTGATGAGTGGTGGAGATTAGACATGCTGGGCATTCAGTCCGATGAACAATTCACTGTTGCACACCACGCCACGATGCGATGTGTTGTGAGCAGCGTTAAAAAATCTCGAGAGGTTACCAGGTCGGTCTGCCATTGAAATCATTGAGAGAGCTGACTCAATTTTATTGCTCATGAAATCCAGCTCATTTTATCATCCCATGTATCATCAGCAATATTCAGAAGTGATCCAAACGTACGTAGATACTGGGTTCATTCAAAAAGTGCCAAGCCCAGTCATTGAAGGCTATTATTTGCCTCAATTTGGGCCAGTTAAGGAGTAGTGTTTAATGCTTCTTCAAAGCATTGTGGTGGGCGATCACTTAATGAGTGCCTATATGCCAGCCCTTACTTAGTAGAAGTGTTATTTGATTTGTTGTTAAGATTCAGGTCAAACTTTGACCCTTTAGCCCTTGTATCCCAATTTTTGTCAGAAGTAAAAGTCTTTTGCAAGTTCTGTAGAACTATAAAGTGGGTTGGGACAGTGTGCTAACTCCTGAGAGAGCAACAGAAGCAAGAGAAATACTTGCTGATTTTATGAAGATTGATCAATTAAAATTTAAAAGGAAGTAGTTTCAGAGACGTCAGAATTGCATGTTTTTTTGTGATGCTTCCATGAAAGGTCATGGGGGAGTAACTTATGCTAGAAACGTTAATGGAGAGACCAATCTTTTAATAGCAAAAGTTAGAATTGCTCCTCGTAAGAAACAAATGCTAACGATCCCACAATTAGAGCTGATGGCTTTACTTGTCGGGGCCAGATTAGCCAGGTATTTGAGCCAAATCTTTAAATTTAGTAAAGTAACGATCTGGGAAGATAGTAAAATAGCTATTGCATGGATGGGTAGCAAAATTGAAAGCAAGCAAATCTTTATAGCCAACAGGGTGTGGGAGGTCTCTTTTATTCTACAGGGGTGCGGATTCGACTTGCTGTACGTTCCCACCAAGCAAAATCCTGCAGATGTGCTGTCCTGCAGAGCAGACATTAAGCAACCTCATGACCAGTCCTTGTGGGTAAGAGGCCAAGCCATGTTACATAACCCAGGTCCCATAGCAGCAATTGATGACTCCCGAGACGATACATCTTCATCAATAATAATGTCTGCAATACAAGAGTTGCAGAAGGAACTTCAGCCAGCATCTCTGGCTCCATTACTTCACTTTTGGGAGAGTATATCCAACTACGGCTCTCGTTACAATGTAATGAATCATTTGCGTAAATTTCTAAAACTTAAAGAGATAATTCCTTAACCAAGCAAGCATATGTAGAACAATGTCATCATTGGCCCACTTTGTGTAGATATTTGGAGAAAAGTGGAGAAGCTTCTCATGAAATCGTTAATTTTACCAGACAATTAAATTTAGTCTTAATCAATAATGTAATACATTCTAGATATCGCCTGAAAAATGCTAGTAGTACAATAAATGACTTGATCCTGTTGCCCCCTACAGGCAAACTTGTAATGCTGTATCTCAAACACATACGCCGAATTCATCTTCACTGTGGTGTCAATACAGTTACCTCACTTTTAAGACAAGAGTGTTGGATGCCAGCAGTGAGAATTCTGGTTAAGTGTATCATCAATCAATGTTAGAGTGTAAGCAGAAGCTTAGAGCTCCACTGTTGCGACCTATTCAATCCCGGCTACTGAGCCCTCATGTGACTCTGATGATGCTGTTTCACAATGTAGGATTTGACCATGCAGGTCCAATCAACATCCAGCACTCATGCTGTCTACTTGGATCTGGTGATGAACCTCAGTGCTGACACTTTTGTTCTGTCTTCGTAGATTTGCCACCTGTCACGGTGCCCCAGGAATTATCTATTCAGATAACCATGCCACTTTCAAGTCTGCAAGCAACTTGCTAGCCGACCTCTGCGATGAGGACGTGACTCAGTCGTACTTGAGAGAGAGAGGGATAAGATGGTATTTCCAAACTCTACGTTTATCTTGGAAGGGCGGAATGTCTGAGAGACTAATCGGGGCGATGAAGCATGGCATGGCAGTCTCACTCGATAGAGACTTGTCCACCGAGGAACAGGCAAGAAAACTAGTTAAAGAGGTGGAATATGTCATTAACAACCACCCTCTTACTTATTGTGGTGACACCCACGAGGATGAGGTTCTCAGTTCATTGCATCTCCTATGAGGTAGGACCACCCAGTATGTCTGATACCTTCACAACGAAGAGAATTCAAGCTGAATACTTCAAATTAGTTGACGCTCTATGTGCCTTTCAGCTATGCTGGAGCACCGAATACCTACAGACTCTATGCCAACGTCATGATTTCAGCCCTGGTCTGCCAACTCCAATCAGATGCGCTGACATCATCTTAGTGAAAAAGACCGATAGTTGTCGTAAATTGTGGCCTCTTGCAAGAATTATACAACCCTACCCCAGAGAGGATGATGTCGTTCAATATGCGAAAGTCCTGCGTGAAGGTGAAGAGTGTCTCGTGCCGATTGAACACATCATGTTGGAAGTCAGTGACATACATGAAGACTGTAACTGTGATACTGTGTCAAGTGAAGTGAACAATGGTACTGAACTAGTAAGTGTTGAAAGTCGTAATGACAGCAACATGCATGACAGTGAAAGTATGGCAGTGAATACTGACAATCACGAACTAATTGATAATGATTCAGAGACAGTGGGTGAAGATAGTAGCAAAAGACAGAATACAGTGAATGTAGGCAGAACTCAGGGTAGACCCAAAAGAAAAGTTCTACCCGACAAGAGAAAATGGGACATTGTCTCCATGAGGGTAAACTACAGTTTTGTGTAAGAACATTCATTCCTTGAGGAGGAATGATATGGGACTATGAGAAGGTCCAGGGACCCTTACAATTAGGATAGGATGTTTATTCTATGTGCTACCGAAAGTGAGAGAGGAGCACCATTATGCAATTTGTTTGCACTCTCATTGTTTTTATGCACTGTTATGTCATTGTAAGGCACGCAATAGTGATCAGTACGATGTTTGTGCTGTGAGCCAACTTCGACTGTCAGGCCTCCAGCCACAGTTGGGCCACAAGTCAGACCCGAGCTTGTCTCCTCTTAGATGTCATTCTCAGCCTTTCTTCCCTGGCTGTCAGTTTCATATGGCTAGGAGGATGTTGACAAAATCTTCTGCAAGGATTTTGCTGACAAAACCTCCTATCTGGTCAGGTTTAGAGATCAGTAGCAACAGCAAATGAGATGTAATGAGTTACGTGGTAAGAGAAATGAGTGATGTGGACGACATTCGTGATGGTTCTGATTTGGAGTGCTATCACTGTTTCTTTTGTTGCATATCTTGTTATTGGGGAATACATTATACATTGCACTTTTGATTGATTGGAGTTATGGAACTGGGAAATTTGCTTCAATTAATGTAGTTCAAAACTTGAACTTTCTGAGGAGGACGCTCTCTGGCGAAGCCAAGCCGAAGCACTCCCCTCGCTCATCTTCTAGCACTCGTATAAGTTGGAAGTGTTTTTGTGTGTGTCCTTTTTTTTCCCAGCGGCCACTTGCTAGATTGACCACGAGACTTTAGGTAATTATAGCAACTGTAATCCAATTTAATCAAAGCCCCATCTCAGCTTCTGTGCTGAACTGAAACGTGCTTCAAAGTAGCACAGCATTGTTGAGCCTGATAGGCAAAATTCTAGGGTCGATTAAATAGCATAATCAGTGAAACTGTGGTAGACTTAACGCAACTTTGTGCCTTGATTCAGCTGCCACGTGTTCCAGAAATTCATCCTTTGTTCCTCTTTCAGTTCGCTCTTGAGTGTAAACCCAGTTATAGTTTGTATTAGAGTAAAGGTGTTGTAAATTTGCATACATTTTTCATGGTAGCATAATTTAGAATAGCTTGGTTTGTTTTTGTGTTATAGTTATTTTTGTAATAAAACTTAGAAAATGTACTCGTGTTTTGTGTAGCCGCCATCTGTTTGTGCTGGTTCGGAGCCATTGCCCTTCGATTGTGTATCCTTGCCCAGAACAACGGGCAAGAGCCAATATTAATTAAGTTATCGTAGGGAAAACTTCTCGACACCCTCGTCTTTGGAATGACATTCAATCACTGTATCCCAAAACTAAGCGACCGTCGGAGGCGAGGCTATTGCAAAAATGTGGGACGATCACTTCAGTGCCATCCTGAATTGTATAAACGATCAAGACTCCTGAAGGGAAGTAGATAACCTCCCTACTGATAACATTCAATTTCATTTTGCTGATTGCATTATGCCAGGTAACATCAGCGATGCCATAAACGAACTTACCGAATAATAAATAAATAAATCTGGGATGGTCTTCCTGCAGAAGTTTTCAGATTCTGCCACCTGATAATTTACATTTTGCTACCTGCCCTATTCAATGTGTGCATAACCCACCAGTTTCTCCCAGACTCCCTACTCTTAGTTCACTGAAGACCATTAATCAAAAACAAGTTAGAGGATGCAGCTGACCCTGGCAATTATCGCCTGATTGCAATCACTACAACTGCGTCAAAGATACTTGAGTCGGTTCTCCTAGTGAGACTTCTCCTTCTGATTGCAATTACTGTAATAGCATCAAAGATACTTTAGTCGGTTCTCCTAGTGAGTTTCTCCTGATTGCAAACCACTGAGCTAGTGAGACTTCTCCACCTGATTGCAATCTGCACCCTGAAAGAATCACACTAATGACAGTATTTTACGCGGGCACCCATCATCAGTATTACCCATCATCAGCCTCTCCAGTATTCCTGTTTTGTAGATGTGAGGAAATCATTTGGTAGAATAAACTACCTGAAGCTCTTCCTGAAGCTGCACTAGAGAGGCACACCTCTGTATTTAAGCAGTGAGGCAAGAAGAAGAAGATCTAAATTGTGAGAAAGATGGGATTATGAGGAGTCTGTTCCATAAATGACTTAATCTCTATGTTTGCAATTATGAAGAGTCATCTGCAGAATCTGTTTATTATTATTATTATTATTATTATTATTATTATTATTATTATTATTATTATTATTATTATTATTATTATTCTACGTTTATTGTTATAATTAGTATGTTTTTTAAAATCACTGTGATTAGTATCACTATAGAGCTTTACTATTTTCAATTTTCATATTTAGCCCTCTGGACCTGACTTCTGTATCCACTTAAGGGCCTTAGCTGGAAATTAACTGTGTGCAGTGTTTTTTAATATTATTTTTACTATATTATTCTCAATAATATCACTGTCATTACCATGATTATGAATACTATTTTTTCTACTTCTTCAACAACTGTGTGGAAATTGCCGATCATCATTTTTTATCAGGTTATCTCTTGTATATTCCATTTATATGGCCTTGGGCTGAAATAAAAATTTATCATTATTATTATTATTATTATATTGCTGGTTCTCCACACAGCAATTCTGTGATCAAATGGGGTAACGTATTGTCGTACAACTTCGGTTCCCTAAACGGCCTCCGGCAAGGGGGCATTCTCTCTTCATACCTGTTTAATACGCACACAGATGGCCTGAATGTCAAACCGAACTCACTCGCAGTCGGATGCAACGAAATAACAATAAACAATCTCTGCTAAGCTGATGATACGGTTCTGAATTCCCCTTGATCAGTGCCAGAAGGTCTCCAGCGACTCATCTACACCTGCCGCCAATATGCAGAGGAATTTTATATCCTGTACAACGAAACCAAGACCCAGTGTATGTCGCTGCTCCCGAGACCGGTTAAGCATATTGCAGAACCACAAATTTTCCTCGGAAACCATCGTCTGGAATTCGTGCACGACTTTCCGTATTTGGGACACGTCGTCACGAACGACCTAATAGATACGGCAGACATAGAACAGAGGCCTCGTAAACTGTGTGCAACTGGCAACATGATTGCAAGAAGGTTCGCCTTTGGCGCCGAGACACGAAACTGCTGCTCTTCCGCTCGTACTGCTACAGTACATATGGGTGTTCCCTTTGGACGAACTATACCCAAGAGACCTTGAGACGTTTCACTGTTGTCCACAGTGACATTCTGAGACGCCTCGCCAACACACCTCGCTACCACTCTGCTACGCAGATGTTCACAGAAAACCGCCTGGATTTTTGAAAAATCATTGTTAGGCGAACAATGTCCGGTCTGATCACCCGACTGGGAAACAGCAGCAATTCGCTTATATGATGCATCCTAAGCAGTGGGGCAAGAAGATCTAAAATGTGGGAAAGATGGGATAATGAGGCGTCTGTTCCATAAATGACGTTATTTTCCTTCCTGAGTTGCTGAGTATACTTACTCTCTACTTTTGCAATTATTAAGTGTCATCTGCAAGATGTGTTATTATTATTATTATTGTTATTATTATTATTATTATTACGTACTTTCCTGTTCACCATTCTGGCTCATCCAACATTATTATGTCCATCACGCAATAGCTTCTACCTTACTTTAGACACCAGTAGTTCCTTCTGAACACCTTACACTATCCAATGTTTCTCCCTTATAATCCCAAGTTTCGAAATTCTTTGCGGGCTTCCGTTTTCAGAGGTCAAACTTTCTGTTCGGCAAGTTTGAGGTTGGTCGCCTTCTCGAAGGTTAATCTTCGCACTTCCTTTATCCCGTTACTTTATTTTGTTTCCGTTATAGACTGGACTACGTACTGCTATTATTTAGGCTGCTGCTCAACTTATCGACCTTTTAAAGTTAGCTGCCATGCGCTTTTTAGATAAAAAAAATGGCTAGCTATTTTTTTTTGACTTATGACCCCATTATATTTAATTTTGGTTATCAGATATTCCTTCATGAATATCAGTTCTGGTTTGAGAATGTAGGATGTTTCCAAGAATCTCTTCTGTTGATTGTTTATTTTAATTACCGTGGTAAATAGACAACATACATTTGTCAAAACTAACTGAAATTAACATGATGAACAAATTATATTAAATTTATTGCAAGGAAATTGGTAAGACTGACACAAACGCGAGTACAAGGAGAATAGGTATAACTTTCAATATTCACGTGTTTATAAAACCCATTCTTATTTATCGAGACACAGGAGAAAATTACATAGGTAAGAAGAGAATTCCGAGTTACTTGAATAAGATTTAACTCCTCTGAATGCTGCCAAAGTTAAAATACACACAAAAAAACTTTTCTTGAAAGAAGCAGGAACGTCCATCACTTATGGCATAGATAATTACTCATACTTATACTGGCCTAGAAAGCGTACCACGGCAACTTAATTGTATGCTATTAGTCAAAGATCCATGGAGACTAGAAAATGAACTAGTACTACCAGCACTAAGGACTTTGACAAAGCAACTAGTGTTCAACTAAGATGAAAGATCATAATTCCGTATGCTGGACTTTCAAATTAACAGAAAAGCAAGCTCCAGGTATGTTTAGAAGAAAGTCAGAGAATTGAAAGGTTGATGTTAAGGTGGAAATGTAAGCAGCCTCTGGAAATTAGAGGCTTCAGTTTGCAGACTACAGGGGAGTGGACTGGATTTAGCAACGAGGCATCTGGGAGCTGGTGTAGACTGTCGTCTGCTGAAAATGAAAGACAAACACTAATGTCTGCATGTTGCGGCAGCTATGTCGTTGGCCACTGTCTGAGATAAATCCATGCTGTTAAAAGTGGATTTCTTAGAAGATGTGTATAGTCTTGTTGTTAAAGTAGGTAGAGACCTTAACTGATTTTGGCCGATATAAAATTTCCGAAAGTTGATTCTATTCCCCATCAAGATGGGACCAAGAGTCCCTTTGCTAAAAATAAGTGTCCTTAGATAAATTTATCATAAAAATCACAAAGATTTCGGGCAGAAAAATAATGTCAAAAAGTGGCACAAAGTTACTCCCGGTTGTTAATGCAAAATTACTTTAAAATGCTGCACAATTATGATTCAATGAACACACTATGCGGAATTCATTTTCTTTAATAGAAAATGTTCTGTAGCAGAGATGGATATTAATCGAAACAGGGTGATGTCTGGTGAAACAAGGTGAAAAAACATGCCAACGGATTTGAGATGAGATCTCAGCAAAGCAATATTCAAACTTGAAAACGTTACTACCTGGAAAATAGCACAGTTCCAAGTAACCTACACCTGTCTCACTCACAGCAAAGGTCATTTGCCAAAGATAATCTGAAAAGAAGGTAGCTTTTACTGAGAGAGGTGGGTCTGTTGTGCCTCTCAATCACCTGAATTCTTGACGTTTAATAGCGTGGTTGATGTACGAGAAAACTGCCATAGCATAGTGTATAAGTTAAGTATACCTTAGTTTTACCAGACCACTGAGCTGATTAACAGCTCTCCCAGGGCTGGCCCGAAGGATTAGACTTATTTTACGTGGCTAAGAACCAATTAGGTTACTCAGCAACAGTGTATAAGGACAGCAACCACTTTACTTTCACTACTTTTTTTCATCTCTTTTTGGTTATGTGTATGAATAGTCGTGTACGTATAATAAACTAAATTCTCACCCTTGTGGTTTGAAAGTTTGATTCTTGACGAGAATATTTGTGTGATAAATCGAGTCTTATATTCTCTCTCTCTCTCTTAAAGCTGACAACGAGGAATCTGGCCGTGAAGTTTGTCTAGACGGGGTTGTCAGACAGAAGATTCAATCTCTAATGGAAACTTATGGATCCCAGAAACTGTCTTTGCACCATTTTGATAACTTCATTTATGCTGTCTGTATTTCATAACATATTCATTGAGTGACTGTTTGCCTCAATCTACAGATAGCTATTCCTATGAACTTAAATTATACAAATGTTGAATGTAGGCTATGCACGTAACATTCACATGAACTATTCCATATGAATCTTAATAACTAGGATATACCAGAGCATTATTTTATTTATACCTGGTAAAATTACAGTTTATGGCAGCACATTTAAATTTCCTTGGAAGTTTAATACGCTAGTTGATGATTTAGGCCTAGAACTAATTATTCATTCGTTCATTTTATTCTGCCTGTTATTGTTTGTGTTAATATTGTTAATTTTCTTCGCACCATTTTGATAACTTCATTTATACTGTCTCTATTTCATAACATATTTATTGAGTGACTGTTGGTGAATGTTTATTCAATGACTGTTAGGCTACATGTAATTTTTGCATTTTTGTTTTGCATTTTTCAGTCAAAACCGCCGAGGTTACTAAACCTACGTCCAATGTCAGCGTATGATTATTAAGAACAAACCTTTGATGTACCAAGAAGACGCGTTTCTGACCTTGACCTTCCAATTGATGTTTTAAGCCTATGAACATAATTCCTCTTACACTTTAGGTGTAACAACTGTCCACATACTAACTGCAGGGACGCAGATAATTTCACGAAAATGGAACAGAAATGAAATGTCAAAACTACCTACTACCTATTCTAATTTTCAGCATACAAGAAAAATTCCCATTGGATATCAAACATCAGCCTGGGCTATCTAACTGACTGGCTGAGACACTGATTTTGACACAATAAAATTAATTACTGTGCTCTGTGAAGAACTAATTAAAATCGAAATGAACTGTTTTTGTTGCACATGTCTAACACAAATCCAGTTAGTGAAGGAAGTCACTCATTCAGATGGCAAAGGGGAATTTTTCTTGAATGCGTAAAATTAGAAAAGGTAGTTTGGACATTTCATTTCTGTTCCATTTTCATGAAATTATCAGCGTCCCTGCAATTAGTATGTGGACACTTGTTACACCCAAAGTGTAAGAGGAATTATGTTCATAGGTTTAAAATATCAGTTGGAAGGTCAAGGTCAAAAACGCGACTTCTTGGTACATCAAAGGTTTGTTCTCAATAATCATACGCAGACATTGGACGTAGGGATAGTAACCTCGACAGTTTTGACTGAAAAATGCAAAACAAAAATGCAAAAATTACATATAGCCTAACAACCATTGAATAAACATGCGCCAACAATCACTCAATGCATATGTTATGAAAAAGAGACAGTATAAATGAAGTTATCAAAATGGTGCAAAGAAAATTAACAATATTAACACAAACAATAACAGACAGTATAAAATGAACGAATGAATAATTAGTTCCAGGTCTAATTCATCAACTAATGTATTAAACTTCAAAGGAAATTTAAATGTGCTGCCATAAACTGTAATTTTACTAGGTATGGGCGTAAATATTCACAGGTATTAAATAAAATAATTATCTGGTATATCCTAGTTATTAAGATTCATATGGAATATTTCATGTGAATATTACATGCATAGCCTACATTCAACATATGTATAAGTTCATACGAATAGCTTTCTGTAGATTGAGACAAAATAATTCACTGGTATAATGAGATTCATGTGGAGTATATCAGGGGGATATTACAAGCGTAGCCTGCACCAAACATATGTGGCCTATATATGACAGAGGCTAGTCCTAATCAAAATTTCAACAGGTAGCCTAAGCCTATATAGCCTATATAAAGGCAGAACCTAATATTTATAATTAGGAAAAATCTTGGAACTATATCAGTACACAACAGAATATAGCTTTGGTATGACTTTTGTAAGTATTCATGACACTCTCAGAGCTACAGTTTAATGAGAATTTTGCAAACTAAAATAATATCCGAGTCACATGAGCTTTGAAAGTTTACCGTCGAACTTTAATCAATTGATCCTAAATATCAGTTCCTAATTCGGCATAATCTGTATTTTCATAGAAAGTATATTAACTTATGTCTTATGACTATCCACTTACATTCTTGGCACTTCCTAAGGGATAACTTCCATTGATTACACGTATAAATGATCGCATTTGAGTTGAACACTAAAAACATGGCGCTGGACAGAGATATAAGCAAAACGCCAACTCCCCTTAATGTCGGGCACCAAAAGGTTGCCTGATGAATGATAGTCTCCACTAGCATTCTCTCAATACAGTTAACAAAAACGATCATTCTAACATAAGTGTTACGTCCCAGCCCAACGCACTCCAGAGTACAGAGCACTCAGAAATAAACATGAAACACCCCAAACTAGACAAGAAAGATTAAACATAATTGTAAAACATTAAACAAAAAACACCATGGTATCAAAGAGCATCAAGAAGTTTATACTCTAGTTCATCGTTAAGGTCTATCAACTGGGCCAACTAAGATTAAGCAGTAAAAGAATCATTTATGGCCTCTCATAGGTAACAGTTTCTGTTTTTACATCAACAGAGTGCACTAGGCCATCTTTGTCCTTATGAGTACCCACCACCAGCCCCAAGGGCCACTGACTGCGAAGAGTAGAGTCCTGTTTGACAAGTATTAGGTCTCCAACCTCTTAAGTTTCATTGAGGTTTCATCCACTCATGGCACTCTTAGAGGTTAGGGAGATATTCCCTGAGCCACTGGTGCCAGAAAACATCAGCAAGGTATTGGACTTGTTTCCAGTGTCTTCTGTACTGATCTTGCTCCACAAACTGCCCAGGTGGTAAAGAGGGCCCTGATCGCAGCATCAATTTGTGGTTTGGAGTCAGGGGCCTAGCATCTCTTGGATCATCTGACAGCTTTGTGATGGGTCGGTTACTTATGATTCCCTCCATCACCGTCAGCAGTGTTAATATGGCCTCATCATCCAATATTTGCTGTGTGATGATGCCAGCAAGTACACCTCTGATGGTCCTTATCTGCCTCTCACATACTCTACCCATATGGGAGGCAGCCATGGGATTAAACTTCCAGTCACTTTGTTTCTTTAGCAGGTGGGCATGAATTTGATCTTGATTCCATTGCTGGACTGCTCTCTTCAGCTCCTGCTGTGCTCCAATGAAGTTGGTACCATTATCAGACCAGATCTCACTGGGTTGTTCTCTTCTGGCCATGAATCTTTCCAAAGCATGAATATGAATAAAACTATCTGTGTCCATGGAATGTGCTGCTTCAATGTATATGGCACATGTGGTGAAACAGGTGAACACACGTTCATACCTCTTCACCTGTGAATGTCCCTTCTTGACCATGAACGGCCCAAAATAGTCCACTCCCACTCAGCTGAATGGTGGCTAAAAGGGTGTGATACAGGATGAGGGCAGGCTACCCATCTGTTGGATTTCAGTCTTGCTGAACATTCTTTTGCAAGTGAAACAGGGGTGGAGAACACTCTTCATCAATTTTCTTCCCTTCAAAATCCAGAACTTCCTCCTGGTCTCAGCTAACACACACTCCACTCCAGCATGCCCAATGGTGACAGCGTTGTACAATTAATCTTGAAACACTGTGTGCCTAGGGAAGAATCACTGGGTGCCTTGCATCTCCTTCAATCTGAGAGTGAGTTAGTCTTCCTCCCACTCTCAGCAAACCTTCCTTTGTCTTTATGGGATTCAGCTTCTTCAGCTGTGATAGCTTCACTGGGAGTGTCTTTTGAACATACAAGATTATATCTCTCTCGGCTTTGCAAAGCTCACTCACAGTAATAGGGCCAACATGAGGTTTCGTTATTAAGTAATACTTAAATCTTCTGTACCACACTGCAGCTTTCTTCAGTTTAAACCATCAAGAGTAATAGTTCAGCAGTGTGTTGGTATGATCAGCTTCCTTTCTTAGTGCTGTATGCCACTGGAGTTGCCTTTAATTCCAATTGTTCCTCTAATTCAGAACATCTGAATGCTGGTTGAGTGGGCCATCCATGTTCCTCACGCCGTAAGAATCCTGGGCCATGTATCCAACAGTCATTTTTCAGTAGGTCTAATGCAGACAGCCCACAAGATGTGTCATTGCCAGAGTTTGCTTCAGTAGGTAAATACCTCCACTGCCTGGCCTCAGTGTGAGCCAGGATCTTAGCCACTCAGCTGGCAACCAAAGTCTGGAAATGCCTTTCAGATCTATTCAAATACCTAGGGGGTCATAAACAGTGCTAAAAATACTAGCACTCCTCTTTTAGTTTTTGCTTTATTTTTGTCCAACTGAATATCAAATGCCAAGCAGTCATGCCCAAAGCTCTCTCTGTGGGCAGGTCCTCCAGGTTTAAGTCCAGGTCTGTTAAGGAATTTCCCCCATCTAATTTAGGTATGTGCTCTAGTAGTTCTGATGATGATGAGACAAATATAGTGAGATGAAATCCTCTTCTTGCCAACAGCTCTTTCACTTGATGTACCAAAACTATAGCCGATTCTAATTTGTCCACAGATCTGAGGCAGTTGTCCACATAAAAGTTGCAAAGCACACTATTCAGCACTTCCTCAGGATATGTGTTGTGGTACTCTTCTACCACTTGCTGTAGGGCATAGTTGACACAACTTGGGCTCCACACTCCACCAAAGAGATGAACTGTCATTCATAAAGCCTTCAAGGGTTGTGTCATGTCATCCTTCTCAAACTAAAAAAAAAACGAAGTACATCTCTGTCCTATGGTGTTACATGTGCTTGGCGGAACATAGCCTCTATGTCTGCCATAAATCCATTGGCACCTTGATGAAAGAATAGAAACACTCCTACAAGTTTTTTGGCTAGATCTGGTCTCTGGTGCACGTGGTCATTCAGCGATGATCCACTATACTTCGAGGTGCAGTTGAACACCATAGGACACTTCTCAGGCTTCCTCAGGTTAAGTTTTGGTTTCTGTTGCTTTCTTTACTTTGCTTGAGCGTAAGACTTTAGGTTATATCCAGATCTGTAAAAGTCCTAATAAAGTGGGCTATAATGGTTTATTACAGCCCTTTGCAGACGCTGTTAAATTGTTTACTAAAGTGCAGACTTTCCCAACTACGAGTAATTTTATTCCTTATTATTCATCTTTATTTAGGTTGTTTATTGGTTTCGTTTGTTGGTGTTTAATGCTTAAGCACTGTTGGTGTGGCAGATGCCACAGTTTGCCATTTCGACCTTGTAAATCTTTCTCAGGGACTCCCTGAGCATTTCCTTTCTCTAGCAGTTTGTGAATTTCCTCAGTATACTTACGCCTCAGAGTCTCATCCTTATTGAGATACCTAGCAAGTGATTTCTGTCTCTTCTCAGCCATCAGTTTATTGTTTGGTAACTTAGGTGGTTATGCCTTAAATGGTATACTCATACTGTAATGGTTATCTACCACCTGAAGGGTGCTGTTCCATGTATCAACTGCTTTCTGGTCACTTACTGACCATCCTCTCTCCTCAGCATGAGCATCTTCTATTTCCCACAGCCTCTTCAGATCAACCTCCAATGGTGTACATGTCCGTACAAAGTATGAAGTGTGGGCTTGCTCACCAAAGGGATTCACTGGTCCATTTGTGGCTCAGCCTAGTGGTGTGAAAATGGCAAACGGCTCTCCTAGTTCACCTTTTCTAACGTCAGCTGGTATAAGCAGGTCTGAGGAGTCTTGTCCTATCAAACATGGACTTCGGCTGCCTTCAAGTCCTGGTATATTCTAAATCTCTTAGATGCGGCCACCTCTCAATGTCAAACGGAGTTGACCGTCCTGAGAGGTCAGTGTTGAGACTTGGTCTGACAGTTGCTTCTATAGTGTATGTGATGTTGCTGACTTCTGTGTTTGAGACTATCAGAGTCACACAGCTGTTTTCACTGACATCCTGCTTTGAGTAAGTGTGGCCATCTCCAAATGGTTTACGGTTCCTTGAGCTCCTAACTGGTTACATAGAGCCTCAGTACAGTAGGTGGCATTACTACCAGGGTCAAGCATGGCATAGGTATCAGTGTAGGTGCCAGAGTTTTCACATTGTATTCTAGCTTTTACAACTGGCATGGATAGTTTACCGCTGCATGTATGAACAAAATGTCTGCTCTGGTTTGTCGAAACTGGTGGAGGTAAGATTGGTGTACTCTGGTCCACCAGTGGGACTGGGTTCACTGGAGTGTCACTACTACTTATCTGGGGTCTGGTTGGCATATGTAGAAATTTGCTAAGTTTGAGACTGCATCCTTCAACATTACATGTAAAACTCCTAGGGCAGTCCTTGATTTAATGTCCCTTTGCAAAACAGTTAAGGTATAGTCCCCTTGACATTACAAGGCTTCTACGATCTTTGATTTTCATGCCTTTGCGAACACTGAGTCATATAGTGCCCTTGTCCACATCAAGGGCACCTTCCTGGAGTTTGTTTCACATTCTCTAGTGTAGGTGATACTGTACTTGTTGAGCTGACCTTGACTGCAAAGCTCCCAACCCGTTTCTTGCCAGTTCCTTTCTGGTCTATTTCCTTGCCTCTCTTTGGTTCATTGAAGGAGGCTCTAGAGAAGATCGGGTCATTGGCTTCCTCTGCCACATCCACAATGAAGTCAACCAGATCTTTAAGCTAAGGTACTCTGCTTTGTTTTTTCTTGAAGTGAGTCTATTATGCCCTGTTGTTGTACCCATGACTCCTTTAATACTTCTCCAACAACTCCTGCAACCACTGTCTTCACCAAACTCATCTGTCCATCTTCTGATGATACTCCCAAGGGTTCCCATGACAATCTTGATTTTCTAGTAGATTTCTCTTGAGGGGTACTCTTAAGGCAGCTCGCACACCGACTCAACCAGTTGCATGAAACCTATCACACACAACTGGTCGCATACGGTCGGTTGCCTTGAGGTCCTCCCACCAGAGAAATTGTTTTTAAGTTTCAACAATGTCATCAGATGAGGAGGAAGCGCTTCCGTGATGATGTCCAAGAAATCTCAAATGCTTTTGTCAATTATTGTTGTAAGAGATTTACGAAAGGTCAACAGCATTATCAAAAGCTGCTGTGTACTGCATAATTTTAAAAGGAAAAGAGACGGACTTCTTTATCATGCACATTTTCCTTCAGAAGATATGGAAGTATTAAATGGAAACAACAACAACCTTTATGATACAGAAATGAATGTACTATCAGCTAGGCTTAATGCAGAGGAAACTACAAATTTTTTGACAGATTACTTTGTAAAGCCTGAAGCAGCACTTCCTCGGCAATGGAAATACTGTGTTCTGGACTAGAGTTGTAATAATGACTTCAGTCTCTCTCTTTCTCTCTCTCTCTCTCTCTCTCTCTCTCTCTCTCTCTCTCTCTCTCTCTCTCTCTCTCTCTGTATGTAATTTATGTCTAGTAAATCTAATGCCCATGATACAAGGAAGCCTCTTTCATTTTTCATTTTGTATACTGCAATTGATGAAGAGATTTTGTGGCAGAGATACAAACTGATGAAGAGATTTTGTGGCAGAGTTATAAATTGATGAAGAGATTTTGTGGAAGAGATATAAACTGATGAAGAGATTTTGTGGCAGAGATATAAACTGATGAAGAGATTTTGTGGCAGAGATATAAATTGATGAAGAGATTTTGTGGCAGAGATATAAATTGATGAAGAGATTTTGTGGCAGAGATATAAATTGATGAAGAGATTTTGTGGCAGAGATATAAACTGATGAAGAGATTTTGTGGTAGAGATATAAAATGATGAAGAGATTTTGTGGAAGAGATATAAATTGATGAAGAGATTTTGTGGCAGAGATATAAATTGATGATGAGATTTTGTGGTAGATATATAAACTGATGAAGAGATTTTGTAGTAGAGATATAAACTGATAAAGAGATTTTGTGGCAGAGATATAAATTGATGAAGAGATTTTGTGGCGGAGATATAAACTGATGAAGAGATTTTGTGGCAGAGATATAAATTGATGAAGAGATTTTGTGGTAGATATATAAACTGATGAAGAGATTTTGTAGTAGAGATATAAACTGATAAAGAGATTTTGTGGCAGAGATATAAATTGATGAAGAGATTTTGTGGCAGAGATATAAACTGATGAAGAGATTTTTTTAAATTGATGCAGAGATATAAATTAATGCAGAGATTTTGTGGCAGAGAGATAAACTGATGAAGAGACTTTGTGGCAGAGATATAAACTGATGAAGAGATTTTGTGGCAGAGATATAAACTGATGAAGAGATTTTGTGGCAGAGATATAAACTGATGAAGAGATTTTGTGGCAGAGATATAAATTGATAAAGAGATTTTGTGGCAGAGATGTAAACTGATGAAGAGATTTTGTGGCAGAGATGTAAACTGATAAAGAGATTTTGTGGCAGAGATATAAACTGATGAGAGATTTTGTGGCAGAGATATAAATTGATAGAGATTTTGTGGCAGAGGATAAATTGATTTAGAGATTTTGTGGCAGAGATATAAACTGATGAAGAGATTTTGTGGCAGAGATATAAATTGATGAAGAGATTTTGTGGCAGAGATATAAACCGATAAAGAGATTTTGTGGCAGAGGATAAATTGATTTAGAGATTTTGTGGCAGAGATATAAACTGATGAAGAGATTTTGTGGCAGAGATATAAATTGATAAAGAGATTTTGTGGCAGAGATATAAATTGATGAAGAGATTTTGTGGCAGAGATATAAATTGATGAAGAGATTTTGTGGCAGAGATATAAATTGATGAAGAGATTTTGTGGCAGAGATATAAATTGATGAAGAGATTTTGTGGCAGAGATATAAACCGATAAAGAGATTTTGCGGCAGAGGGTAAATTGATGAAGAGATTTTGTGGCAGAGATATAAACTGATGAAGAGATTTTGTGGCAGGGATATAAATTGATGGAGAGATTTTGTAGCAGAGATATAAACTGATGAGATTTTGTGGCAGAGATATAAATTGATGAAGAGATTCTGTGGCAGAGATATAAATTGGTGAAGAGGTTTTGTGGCAGAGATATAAATTAATGAAGAGATTCTGTGGCAGAGATATAAATTAATGAAGAGATTCATGGCAGAAATATAAATTGGTGAATACATTCTGTGGCAGAGATACAAATTGATGAAGAGATTCTGTATGGCTTGATGATCTTTATTACTAATTTTCAATGGCACGGATTTCAGCCAAAAATGAAATTCTAAATTGACTGGAACAATAACTATACGCCTCATCTGACTTAAAGTGTACTGAAAGGTAACGGCATTTTGATCTGAATTGCAATGCATTATGTAAGTAGCCGCAATTTCTAAAGATATTTTGAGAGTCAATCGATTTGTCTCTCCAAGGCTTTTCGGGTAGATTTCGGAAGACGGAGAAGGAAGGGAAAGGAACTTTCGAACAGTCAGAGGTCTTCCAGGACCCAGACATCTCATCGAAGCCGTTCGAAAGCTTTTCACGCAACACGATTTTCTTAGTTTCATATGAGCAAAAGCCTTTTTTGTGTCAATATCTACGCAAATTTTGTTATTCACTTCATCAAGTTTATACATACGAAAATTAAATCTAATGGCGTAACAAGGGCATAATATTCGAACTGCGGTCTATTCATTTATTTTAACCACTGCAATCTGATAGAGAAAGTTGGTTGCATGATATATCTACGTAATAAAATTTGATATTTATTTTTAATATACAATAATTTAATAGATCTTGGATTGGATATTTATTTTTCTAAAGTCAAAGTAGTTAACAACACCTTTTTCTACTTAATACAAATAGGTTGAAAATGATCTGGCGATAGAAGACAAACGAGTTGGCAAATCTGGTATCATCACGTATTTTACCAGAACTGATTTCGTGCAAAAAATCGATAGTACCGTAATCCGACAAAGGAACGATGGAAACGAAAGGATAAAGGGAAAATGGAAAACCAAAGGAAGCTACTGACAGTGGAGGCAAGATGAAAATTCCAAAGCCTACGTCGCAGAAGCAAGGTCCGAACGGCTCAGTCAATCCGGTTTCCACAGAGCAGGTGGTGCGAGAAGCTGTGGTCTGGAAGGAGATGTGACCCGACCTGGAAGAGTGAGGCCTCTCGCGTGCTCAAGAAAACGGTGTTCGAAATAGGAAAGGAAAGAAATGACCTCACAGTAGAACTTACGGGAATCTAATCCTTATCACTGGATTTTGAATAAATGAAATTTGATCTATGGTATGGGAGCGAATGCAAAATTATCAGAAGTTTTCTAAATGAATGACTTTACTCACAAAAATGAAAGAGAGGACCATTAGTGTAAAAGATGACATTAAAAGATTCTTGCATATATACAAAAGTACAGAGACGACAAGATGGTCTTTCTCTTGAAAATGCATTTATTTATCGTATAGACGAGATGCACCCTCTGTGTCTTTGAAACTCCAACTCATTTTATTTGTGAAATTCTTGGGACTTGGTGCCACTGCCATTTTGCTCAGCTAGCTTGGTCCTTTTGACAGTGAGCCACTTGCTGGCTGGGCGATTTTTGTCAAGTTTGTGGACGGCTTCTTTCCTCTGTCTGGGTAGAATGAAGATTTGGGTAGAATGAAGACTAGCTTCGGTTCGCATGGAATGTAGGCTATATACGTTGTATAGTATTTCTAGAAAGTTAAACCGTCATTGCTTTTTCTTCTAGTGTAACTGACTTTCTTTTCAGTGTGGTGCAACTCAAGGTCAAGCTACACTGAGTAGTATCAGTCACAACGCGGTTTCCAAACTCCGGTATGACTGAGAACCTTTACATTTTCGCGATGACAGATCACAGTGCATGACTAGTTTTTCGTAATATAAGTTAAGCAGCAGTTTTTATTTCTATAAGGAGAACTTGTATGAAGTTGTGAAGTTCTTTCCCTCTATGGCCATGAGGAAAAGGCTTCATTATTTACCGTAATTCGCTTAGCAGAACCCCAGCATTGAAATGACAATGCAAGCGGGGTATAAGTTTATTAAAAGTGCCCAAGAATGGGTGACGCTTGTGAATGCACCAAGACAAAAACGTCAGTGACTACGGGCCGGTGTCATCAGTTAGTCCTTCAGATGTTACAAGGCACATTCACTGGCAGCGTTTTTCGTTCAATTTTGAAAAATGAAATTCGTGTACAATCGCATCTTGGCTCCAAATGCGGCACCTTCGTTTAGTCGGGAAAAAGGGGAGGCAATTCTTTCTGACACATTTCCAAAGTGACGCCATTGTTATGGAAGCAAAATACATATGTGCTAGTGACTATAATGTATGACGTAGTATTTATTCTTATGAATGTTGCAAAAGAAATAACTAACACATTTGAAATCTCCCCAGGTAGATGTTCGGCAGGTTATAGGAAATTGTTATAGCAAGCTGACGCAGAGCTGGAAAATAGGAGTATAGCGTTTTTATGAATAAACATATTCGCGAAATGACAGTTTTGAATATACTACTCGACTAAATTCCTTTGTGCGTGCTTCGTGAAAAAGCGCTGTTTAATGGTATCAAACGATTCAACCCCAAATACAACTAAAGCAATTTTGTGCCTTTATCGGAAGCAAGGAAGCACGAATACCGTAAGAAATAGCTTGTGACACTGCCAGAGGTTGGTTTTCTACAACTATGTGAGTCGCAGGCAAAAAGGGGGCAGGAAAGCCCAGCCAAAAGTGACAGGTATGGAGGTCAGGGGATACAAAGGATGGGGTACGGTGTAGGCTTTACTCCGCAACCTGATAAATTATGATGAAAAAAGTGAAAAGTAGAAGTAGGAGTCTTTTTTCAATCAGTATAGAAAGCCAGTGCCATTATAATGCCCTCAACGCTAACCATACCTGAAGAGATAGACACTGTCATTTCTTCAAGCAATACAGTTTGAAGACATATAGCAAATGTATCCACTCAGATGCGCGCGATTATATTAACGCAACTCTTCTTTGTGGGTAACAAATGTTTTCTTTTTCTCTGTCATCGAGAATAGTACAGTGAACTCATCTAAACTGTTGCTGTTGCGGAGTCTAGAGTAATGTTCACCAAAAACCTGGGCCGGGTCAGTGTTGGGTGGTACTGGAATCAGGCGCTCTTGCTTAATTTTCCCATCATCAGCGGTGGTTCGTCCAAACCGAAGCACTTTTCAATATGTGTATTATGGCACTCGCTTTCTATACTGACTGAGAAAAGACTCCTAATTCTACCTTTCGCTTTCATTATAATTTATCAGGTTGCGGAGTAAAGCCCCACACCCAACCACTTCCTTTGTATCCACTGACCGCCATATCTGCCTCTTGAGGATGGGCTTTACAACCCCTTTCGTGATTTCTTCACTTTTTTTGCCTGTGATTCATATAGTTGTAGAAAACCAACCTCTGGCAGTGTCACGAGCTATTTGTTATGGTATTCGTATATGTATGTGTCTGTGAAAACTAGGGTAGGTCAGCAGTCGTGAAAACCAAAATCTCGTAGGCAAGTTCAACGTGTGTGATAATCTTTAATTAGCACTAGACCACTCATGGCCTGTTGGGGCACCTTTTTAGTTAATATATTCTCAACAAAAGGCTCATACCCATATCTGTACCATACTTATACCCATACCCAATTCCATACCATAACCATACCCATATCTGTACCATACCCATACCCATATCTGTATCATACCCTTACCCATGCCCATACACATATCTATACCATAACCATGTATGTACCACACCTGTACCCATATCCGTATCATACCCATACCCATACTCATATCCATACCATGCCCATACCCATACCCATATCCATACCATACCCATACCTATACCCATACCCTTACCATACTCATAACAATACCTGTGCCCATACCAATACCCATATCATACCCATATCCATACCATACCCATACCCATACCCACAGGTAACTTATATAACCTTACTAATGATAGTCAGCAAAAGTCTATGGGCAGCACCAGGCCCTTTTACCTCCCAGCGTACAAACAAACAAACATTTCAGAGTTTTAGTATTATACTAGACCAGTGTTTCTCAAACTATGGGTCACGACCCAAAGTCGTGTCGCGAGATCAATTTTGATGGGTCGCAAGGACGCAGGAAAATTATCGCGCTTTCAGTGTATTTCAGTTACTTCACTGAATTCTTCTTTTGACCACAAATTACTTATGTAGATGAGAAGCAGCAACATGGATCCCATTAATTTAGTTGTGTGAATGCAAAACAGTGCCATGGATTCCATCAGTTTAGTTTTGTGAATGAAAAGCAGTGCCATGGATTCTATCAGTTTAGTTTTGCGAATGAAAAGCAGTGCTATGAATCGTGTTGGTTTAGTTTTGTGAAAGGGAAAAGCAGTGCCATGGACACTATCAGTTCAGTTTTGAGATTGAAAAGCAGTGCCATGAATCATGTTGGTTTAGTTTTGTGAAAGGGAAAAGCAGTGCCATGGATCACACTAGTTTTAGTTTTGCGAATGAAAAGCAGTGCCATGAATCATGTTGGTTTAGTTTTGTGAAAGGGAAAAGCAGTACCACGAATCCTGTTGGTTTAGTTTTGTGAAAGGGAAAAGCAGTGCCATGGATCACACTAGTTTTAGTTTTGTGAATGAAAAGCAGTGCCATGGACTCTATCAGTTCAGTTTTGAGATTGAAAAGCAGTGCCATGAATCATGTTGGTTTAGTTTTGTGAAAGGGAAAAGCAGTGCCATGGATCACACTAGTTTTAGTTTTGTGAATGAAAATGGAAAGCAGTGCCATGAATCATGTTGGTTTAGTTTTGTGAAAGGGAAAAGCAGTACCATGGAATCCTGTTGGTTTAGTTTTGTGAAAGGGAAAAGCAGTACCACGAATCCTGTTGGTTTAGTTTTGTGAAAGGGAAAAGCAGTGACATGGATCACACTAGTTTAGTTTTGCGAATGAAAAGCAGTGCCATGGATTCCATCAGTTTAGTTTTGCGAATGAAAAGCAGTGTCATGAATCGTTTTGGTTTAGTTTTGTGAAAGGGAAAAGCAGTACCACGAATTCTGTTGGTTTAGTTTTGTGAAAGGGAAAAGCAGTGACATGGATCACACTAGTTTAGTTTTGGGAATGAAAAGCAGTGCCATGGATTCCATCAGTTTAGTTTTGCGAATGAAAAGCAGTGCCATGGATTCCATCAGTTTAGTTTTGCGAATGAAAAGCAGTGCCATGGATTCCATCAGTTTAGTTTTGCGAATGAAAAGCAGTGCCATGAATCATGTTGGTTTAGTTTTGTGAAAGGGAAAAGCAGTACCACGAATCCTGTTGGTTTAGTTTTTTGTGAAATGGGAAAAGCAGTAACACGAATCCTGTTGGTTTAGTTTTGTGAAAGGGAAAAGCAGTGCCATGGATCATACTTTAGTTTAGTTTTAGTTTTGCGAATGAAAAGCAGTGCCATGAATTCCATCAGTTTAGTTTTGCGAATGAAAAGCAGTGCCATGAATCCTGTTGGTTTAGTTTTGTGAAAGGGAAAAGCAGTACCACGAATCGTGTTGGTTTAGTTTTGTGAAAGGGAAAAGCAGTGCCATGGATCACACTAGTTTAGTTTTGTGAATGAAAAGCAGTGCCATGGATTCTATCAGTTTAGTTTTGTGAACGAAAAGCAGTGCCATGGATTCTATCAGTTTAGTTTTGTGAATGAAAAGCAGTGCCATGGATTCTATCAGTTTAGTTTTGTGAATGAAAAGCAGTGCCATGGATTCCATCAGTTTAGTTTTGCGAATGAAAAGCAGTGCCATGGATTCCATCAGTTTAGTTTTGCGAATGAAAAGCAGTGCCATGAATCATGTTGGTTTAGTTTTGTGAAAGGGAAAAGCAGTACCACGAATCCTGTTGGTTTAGTTTTGTGAAAAGGAAAAGCAGTAACACGAATCCTGTTGGTTTAGTTTTGTGAAAGGGAAAAGCAGTGCCATGGATCATACTAGTTTAGTTTTGCGAATGAAAAGCAGTGCCATGAATTCCATCAGTTTAGTTTTGCGAATGAAAAGCAGTGCCATGAATCCTGTTGGTTTAGTTTTGTGAAAGGGAAAAGCAGTACCACGAATCGTGTTGGTTTAGTTTTGTGAAAGGGAAAAGCAGTGCCATGGATCACACTAGTTTAGTTTTGCGAATGAAAAGCAGTGCCATGGATTCTATCAGTTTAGTTTTGTGAATGAAAAGCAGTGCCATGGATTCTATCAGTTTAGTTTTGTGAACGAAAAGCAGTGCCATGGATTCTATCAGTTTAGTTTTGTGAACGAAAAGCAGTGCCATGGATTCTATCAGTTTAGTTTTGTGAACGAAAAGCAGTGCCATGGATTCTATCAGTTTAGTTTTGTGAACGAAAAGCAGTGCCATGGATTCTATCAGTTTAGTTTTGTGAACGAAAAGCAGTGCCATGGATTCTATCAGTTTAGTTTTGTGAATGAAAAGCAGTGCCATGGATTCTATCAGTTTAGTTTTGCGAATGAAAAGCAGTGCCATGGATTCCATCAGTTTAGTTTTGTGAACGAAAAGCAGTGCCATGGATTCTATCAGTTTAGTTTTGTGAACGAAAAGCAGTGCCATGGATTCTATCAGTTTAGTTTTGTGAATGAAAAGCAGTGCCATGGATTCTATCAGTTTAGTTTTGTGAATGAAAAGCAGTGCCATGGATTCTATCAGTTTAGTTTTGTGAATGAAAAGCAGTGCCATGGATTCTATCAGTTTAGTTTTGTGAATGAAAAGCAGTGCCATGGATTCTATCAGTTTAGTTTTGTGAACGAAAAGCAGTGCCATGGATTCTATCAGTTTAGTTTTGTGAATGAAAAGCAGTGCCATGGATTCTATCAGTTTAGTTTTGTGAATGAAAAGCAGTGTCATGAATCCTGTTGGTTTAGTTTTGTGAAAGGGAAAAGCAGTGCCATGGATCACACTATTTTAGTTTTGTGAATGAAAAGCAGTGCCATGGATTCCATCAGTTTAGTTTTGCGAATGAAAAGCAGTGTCATGAGTCGTGTTGGTTTAGTTTTGTGAAAGGGAAAAGCAGTGCCATGGATCACACTAGTTTTGTGAATGAAAAGCAGTGCCACGGATTCTATCACCTTAGTTTTGTGAATGAAAAGCAGTGTCATGAATCGTGTTGGTTTAGTTTTGTGAAAGGGAAAAGCAGTGCCATGAATCCTGTTGGTTTAGTTTTGTGAAAGGGAAAAGCAGTACCACGAATCCTATTGGTTTAGTTTTGTGAAAGGGAAAAGCAGTGCCATGAATCCTATTGGTTTAGTTTTGTGAAAGGGAAAAGCAGTGCCATGGATCACACTAGTTTTGTGAATGAAAAGCAGTGCCACGGATTCTACCATTTTAGTTTTGCGAATGAAAAGCAGTGTCTTGAATCCTGTTGGTTTAGTTTTGTGAAAGGGAAAAGCAGTGCCATGGATCAAACTAGTTTAGTTTTGCGAATGAAAAGCAGTGTCATGAATCCTGTTGGCTTCGGTTTGTGAAAGGGAAAAGCAGCGCCATGGATCACACTAGTTTTGTGAATGAAAAGCAGTGCCACGGATTCTATCATCTTAGTTTTGTGAATGAAAAGCAGTGCCACGGATTCTATCATCTTAGTTTTGTGAATGAAAAGCAGTGTCATGAATCGTGTTGGTTTAGTTTTGTGAAAGGGAAAAGCAGTGCCATGGATCACACTAGTTTAGTTTTGTGAATGAAAAACTGTACACATTCTTTATTTTTTTCCAAAATAAAGTGTATATATATCACTGTATATATCTCTTTGCTTTACTCTGCGTCGTGAAAGACTGAAATGTTCCAAAGTTTGAGAACCAATGTTAACTAGACCATCCGTGACCTTTTTTTATTTACTACATTTTTAATAAAAGGTCCATACCCATACCATACCCATATCTGTATCATACCCATATCTGTCATACCCATATCCATAATATACACGTACCCATACCCGTATCCATGCCATACCAATACTCATATCTGTACCATACTTATACCCATACCCATATCCATTCCATACCAATACCCATATCTGTACCATACCCATACCTACACCCATGCCTGTACCATACCCATAACAATACCCATACCCATACACACACCCATATCTGTACAATACCCTACCCATACCTATACCCATACCAATGCCCATACCCATATCCCTACCATATTCATACCCATATCAATACCATACCATTCCCATACCCATATCCACACCATACCCATACTCTTACCCATATCTGTGCCATACCCATACCCATACCCACAGTTAAACACTGCTAATAATAGTCAGCAAGTCTACGACAGCACCAGCCCCGTTTACGGGGGAGGGGGAGGGGTAGGAGGAGGGGAAGGGGAGGTGTAGTTTTAGTATTAATAGATAGATATAGATAGATAATTGATTTTGGGGTGAAAGTACCTTTAAAATTCATTATTTCAAAGCCAAAAGCTTCTCCCAACACCACTTGCTATACCTCCTACCACATCCTCTGAATGCAAAAATCGATATCTGGATCTCCGGAACGGCTTGACGGATTTCGATGAAATTTGCCACGATTAGAGACCTGAGTGGGAAACTTCTAAAGCCAGAGTCTCATCCCGGTCGGTTGAATATTTCCAGAGTTATAGAGGGCCAAAGTCGGCGTTTTTGTGTACTCCGAGTTGCTTTGCTTTACTAACCGCAAATGAACATCAGTGCATTAGCTTCTCTGAACTTGAATGTGTAAGCAAAATTTGTTTTCCTCAACTGTATCTGAATGTATTTACTCCTCAAGACTGGAGAATTTACACCTTAGACTTTGGTGAGAACATTATGAGTTACGAGAATTGACTGCTTAACTTACCTGATATATTCTATAGCTATTATGAATAAGTATGCTCGCAAACGTATCTACTCTTTCAGTTTCTACATGGTTACTTGAATGGGCTTAAAACAAATAAACGTTTAATATTAAATAAAACAAACAAAATATAAAAACACAGAATTTGATAATCATTTTTTCTTATTTACGTTTTTTCTTAATACTGATGATGATGCGTGTGGTGGGATCTATTGTAATGCAGTAAATTTCGATTACTATCACTTGAACATCTGTCCTGCAACTGATTGAGATTTGCCCATAAATAATCTTGAAAATGCTCTGGAGATACACTGCATTAGACAAGCAGTAACTACAGCTGTTTTCATTTCTAATACATTTGTTTCGTGGTTTTTCCAACACTACAAGTATCATTTCACTGTATACATATATAGAATATTTTCTTGCAAAATTCAACCTTCAATATTAAAGAGAGAGAGAGAGAGAGAGAGAGAGAGAGAGAGAGAGAGAGAGAGAGAGAGAGAGAGAGAGGAGGACGGTGGTTTCATCACTAGTACATATTCAGATACTATGCGAGGCCAAACCTAATAGGCTGCCACCTTTAAAGCAAATCCCAGAAGGTTTTGATGCCAGGCCTCCACTGGTAACGGGGCCAGAGAAGAAAACTGTAGTGCTTGAAATCGAAGGGATATACTGCAGTGCAGATGACTGGAACCGTGGAGAGAGAGAGAGAGAGAGAGAGAGAGAGAGAGAGAGAGAGAGAGAGAGAGAGAGAGATCCAGCACTTTTTTGAATTAAGGACTCAGGGCAAATTTCTTTTTTACAAATCTGGCACTTTTTTTTTTTAAATATGAGAATTGCGGGAATAAATGATCTAAAACGCAGAGGTAGTAAAAGAAAGCAAGCCTGTTCCTACGTTCATGAACTTAGGATATTTTCAATCAAATCTGCTCACTCAGATCACCTGTCCTCAAATCCTCTCTCTCAGATCACCTGTCCTCCTCAAATCCGCTCTCTCAGATCACCTGTCCTCAAATCCTCTCTCTCAGATCACCTGTCCTCAAATCCTCTCTCTCAGGTCACCTGTCCTCAAATCCTCTCTCTCAGGTCACCTGTCCTCAAATCCTCTCTCTCAGATCACCTGTCCTCAAATCCTCTCTCTCAGATCACCTGTCCTCAAATACTCTCTCTCAGATTACCTGTCCTCAAATCCTCTCTCTCAGATCATCTGTCCTTAAATCCTCTCTCTCAGATCACCTGTCCTCAAATCCTCTCTCTCAGATTACCTGTCCTCAAATCCTCTCTCTCAGATCACCTGTCCTCAAATCCTCTCTCTCAGATTACCTGTCCTCAAATCCTCTCTCTCAGATCACCTGTCCTCAAATCCTCTCTCTCAGATCACCTGTCCTCCTCAAATCCGCTCTCTCAGATCACCTGTCCTCAAATCCTCTCTCTCAGATCACTTGTCCTCAAATCTCTCTCTCAGGTCACCTGTCCTCAAATCCTCTCTCTCAGGTCACCTGTCCTCAAATCCTCTCTCTCAGATCACCTGTCCTCAAATCCTCTCTGTCAGATCACCTGTCCTCAAATACTCTCTCTCAGATTACCTGTCCTCAAATCCTCTCTCTCAGATCATCTGTCCTTAAATCCTCTCTCTCAGATCACCTGTCCTCAAATCCTCTCTCTCAGATTACCTGTCCTCAAATCCTCTCTCTCAGATCACCTGTCCTTAAATCTTCTCTCTCAGATCACCTGTCCTTAAATCCTCTCTCTCAGATCACCTGTCCTCAAATCCTCTCTCTCAGATCACCTGTCCTCAAATACTCTCTCTCAGATTACCTGTCCTCAAATCCTCCCTCTCAGATCACCTGTCCTTAAATCCTCTCTCCCAGATCACCTGTCCTCAAATCCTCTCTCTCAGATCACCTGTCCTTAAATCCTCCCTCTCAGATCACCTGTCCTTAAATCCTCTCTCTCAGGTCACCTGTTCTCAAATCCTCTCTCTCAGATCCTGTCCTCAAATCCTCTCTTTCAGATCACCTGTCCTTAAATCCTCCCTCTCAGATCACCTGTCCTCAAATCCTCTCTTTAAGATCACCTGTCCTTAAATCCTCCCTCTCAGATCACCTGTCCTCAAATCCTCTCTCTCAGATTACCTGTCCTCAAATCCTCTCTCTCAGATCACCTGTCCTCAAATCCTCTCTCTTAGATCACCTGTCCTTAAATCCTCTCTTTCAGATCATCTGTCCTTAAATCCTCCCTCTCAGATCACCTGTCCTCAAATCCTCTCTCTCAGATTACCTGTCCTCAAATCCTCTCTCTCAGGTCACCTGTCCTCAAATCCCTCTCTCAGATCACCTGTCCTTAAATCCTCTCTCTCAGCTCACCTGTCCTCAAATCCTCTCTCTCAGATCACCTGTCCTCAAATCCTCTCTCTCAGATCAACTGCCCTTAAATTCTCTCTCTCAGATCACCTGTCCTCAAATCCTCTCTCTAAGATCACCTGTCCTCAAATCTGCTCTCTCAGATCACCTGTCCTCAAATCCGCTCACCCAGATCACCTGTCCTCAAATCCTCTCTCTCAGATCACCTGTCCTTAAATCCTCTCTCTCAGATCACCTGTCCTCAAATCCTCTCTCTCAGATCACTTGTCCTTAAATCCTCTCTTTCATATCACCTGTTCTCAAATCCCTCTCTCAGATCACCTGTCCTTAAATCCACTCTCTCAGATCACCTGTCCTCAAATCCGCTCACTCAGATCACCTGTCCTCAAATCTGCTTGCTCAGATCACCTGTCCTCAGATCCGCTCTCTCAGATCACCTGTCCTCAAATCCGCTCACTCAGATCACCTGTCCTCAGATCCTCTCTCTCAGATCACCTGTCCTCAAATCCACTCTCTCAGATCACCTGTCCTCAGATCCTCTCTCTCAGATCACCTGTCCTTAAATCCGCTTGCTCAGATCACCTGTCCTCAAATCCGCTCACTCAGATCATCTGTCCTCAAATCCGCTTGCTCAGATCACCTGTCCCCAGATCCGCTCACTCAGATCATCTGTCCTCAAATCCGCTCACTCAGATCACCTGTCCTCAAATCTGCTTGCTCAGATCACCTGTCCCCAGATCCGCTCACTCAGATCATCTGTCCTCAAATCTATTTGCTCAGATCAATTGTCCTCAAATCAACTCACTCAGATCACCTGTCCTCAAATCTACTTGCTCAGATCACCTGTCCTCATATCCGCTCTCTCAGATCACCTGTCCTCAAATCCGCTCACTCAGATCACCTGTCCTCAGATCCGCTCTCTCAGATCACCTGTCCTCAAATCCGCTCGCTCAGATCACCTGTCCTCCAATCCACTTGTTCAGATCACCTGTCCTCAAATCCACTTGCTCAGATCAACTGTCCTCAAATCCGCTCGCTCAGATCACCTGTCCTCAAATTCCGCTCTCTCAGATCACCTGTCCTCAAATCCGCTTACTCAGACCACCTGTCCTCATATCTGCTCTCTCAGATCACCTGCCCTCAAATCTACTTGCTCAGATCACCTGTCCTCATATCCGCTTGCTCAGATCACCTGTCCTCAAATCCGCTCGCTCAGATCACCTGTCCTCAAATCTGCTCGCTCAGATCACCTGTCCCCATATCCAGTACATACTCAGATACTATGCGAGGCCAAACCTAATAGGCTGCCACCTTTAAAGCAAATCCCAGGTTTTGATGCCAGGCTTCCACTGGTAACGGGGCTGGAGAAGGAAACACTAGTGCTTGAAATTGAAGAGAGATACTGCAGTGCAGATGACTGAAACCGTGGAGAGAGAGGTATGAATTAAGAACCCAGGGCGAATTTCTTTTTTTGCAAATCCATCATTTTTTTTAATATTGGAATTGCAGGAATAAATGATCTAAAGCACAGGAACAGTAAAAGAAAATAAGCCTGTTCCTACGCTCATGAACTTAGGTAGGATATTTTCCCTCAAATCTGCTCACTCAGATCACCTGTCCTCAAATCCTCTCTCTCAGATCACCTGTCCTCAAATCCGCTCACTCAGATCACCTGTCCTTAAATCCGCTCTCTCAGATCACCAGTCTTCAAATCCGCTCACTCAGATCACCTGTCCTTAAATCCGCTCACTCAGATCACCTGTCCTTAAATCCGCTCTCTCAGATCACCAGTCCTCAAATCCGCTCACTCAGATCACCTGTCCCCAAATCCGCTCACTCAGATCACCTGTCCTCAAATCCGCTCACTCAGATCACTATCCTCAAATTCGATCACCTTACTCAAATTACTTTATGATCTGATAAAGAAGTACAAAGTGGCGTCTATGGCCCTGACGAGTATTTAGTTCTGAAAACAGAGATATAATTTGTTATGTTAAACTCTACTGTCCGTCTAGATAAAGCGTTTTGGTTAACCCAAAGAGGTGTTATGTATTTCTTTCCCCTCCCCCACCCCCTCCCTGACTCGCTCCCTCCCCCTCACCAATTCAAGCATGTTCATGCAGGCATCAGCTGAAGTACTGAGCGCCTGGATAAAAATTATATAGAAGAAAACTAATATTTTGTATTCCATTTCTGGTATATACGTCAACTCGGTACTGACCATCTAGATAATATCTTTATTGAACTTTTATAAACTGGGGCACTGTGTTTCTCTCTCTCTCTCTCTCTCTCTCTCTAACTTCGCACACACCATTAGCTTATTACAGAATAATATATATTTCTTCTCTCTCTCTCTCTCTCCATCTCTCTCTCTGCCTATCTCTTCCACTGTATCTTTCCCAACACCCGTTCGCTTTATTTAATTTTTTTTATTTCATTACAGAACCACACATATATACACAGTATATATATATATATATATATATATATATATATATATATATATATATATATATATATATATATTTCTTATTTCTTGTTTTATATACGTGGTTATAATCATATTCTTTTAGGAAAAACTCGTATATTATTTTTTCATTGAATCTCGTTCCTTGTCTGCCTTGTAAAAGATTTTTCCATACTTTATGACCCCGAACAAGCGTGCCTGCCTCTCTCTCTCTCTCTCTCTCTCTCTCTCTTCAGTGATACCATCAATGCCTGTGACTCCATCTCCCTGTACGTAAATATACATACATACTTACGTATGCACATACAGAAACAGAATCTTCCCTCTCCCACTTCTCCAATACCAATAGGTATGTAATAAATCACTTGCACAAGTACCGCATACTCTTTTCTACACCATCAGGAAATTCGTGGAAGATTTAACATCACACGAAGCAGAAATGAAGAATCTCTGTCTGTCTGTCTCTCTCTCCCCCCAAACTTTTTTTTTTATTATTTTAAGGAATTCGCAGTTCCTCATTGGATGAGTCGATATCGTACTCAGCTAGCACTCTCCTAGGCCCGGGTTCGATTCTCCGGCCGGCCAATGAAGAATTAGAGGAATTTATTTCTGGTGATAGAAATTCATTTCTCGCTATAATGTGGTTCGGATTCCACAATAAGCTGTAGGTCCCGTTGCTAGGCAACCAATCGGTTCTTAGCCACGTAAGATAAGTCTAATCCTTCGGGCCAACCCTCTCTAGGAGAGCTGTTAATCAGCTCCTCAGTGGTCTGGTTAAACTAAGGTCTACTTAAGGAATTCGTCGTTCTGCGTTTTTTACCCGCAACTTTTTTTTTTTACCTGGTTTCGAAATAACGAAGCCGAAACTTTGATTTCAATATAGTTTCGAAATAACCAAAATTTCCCTTTTGTAGTTTTCTATGGTATAAATTTGTCTTCCATGAGTGGCGTGCCATTTCTGTTTGCGTACTTTTATTTGTCCGGGTCTGTTTCCGTTTTTCTTTATTGTGTATATTGACAAAGAAATCTAGGAAAACGTATAATAAGTAATACACAAATGAACACGGGTTCAAAAGAAAACTAAGTATTAGAGATGAAGAACGGGATCAGACACCAACGTCAGAATAAACAGTGGAGTTGAAAGTACAAGTGCATTCATTTCTTCCTCTGACCGACAAGTGACTCGGTAAAGCACACTTCAGAATGCTCAAGGTTCCAACGAGTTGCCTCCCGGTGATAAAACAAGAATTAGTTCCTATGGTATGGACGTTTTCAGGATTCATAATTGAATGTTGCTTTATTTTGGGAACTTGCTATGAAAATGTGATGCACTTATCAGCTAAAGATTTAAAACAAATAGAATTTACCATTACATATAAGACAGCGAGAAAATTTTCTATGAATTCCCCTGTTTTCCTCGGCTTAAGTTTGTGATGTTATAGCTTTTATCTGTTTCAGAGGCAAATGTATGTTTTTTGTAGGCAAATGTGTGTGTGTTGTAAGCAAATGTGTGTGTTTTGTAGGCAAATGTGTGTGTTTTGTGGGTAAATGTATGTTTTGTGGGAAAATGTATGTGTTTTGTAGGCTTTTCTACCGAGTCCCTTATTTTTCCTAGCTTTTGTGTTTTGTAGGCAAATATAGGTGTTTTGTAGGCAAACGTATGTGTTTTGTAGGCAAATGTATGTGTTTTGTAGGGTTTTCTATTAATTCCATTGTTTCCTTAGCCGTAGTTTGTGACACTATAGCTTTTGTACGTTTTGTAGGCAAATGTGTGTTTTGTACGCAAATGTATATGTTTTGTAGGCAAATGTGTGTTTTGTACGTAAATGTATATGTTTTGTAGGCAAATGTGTGTTTTGTACGTAAATGCATATGTTTTGTAGGCAAATGTGTGTTTTGTACGTAAATGTATATGTTTTGTAGGCAAATGTGTGTGCTTTGTATGTAAATGTATATGTCTTGTTGGCAAACAAACGTATATGTTTTGTATGCAAATGTATGTGTTTTGTAGGCAAATGTGTGTGCTTTGTATGTGAATGTATATGTTTTGTTGGCAAACGTATATGTTTTGTAGGCAAGTGCATGTGTTTTGTAGGGTTTTCTATTAATTCCATTGTTTTCCTTAGCTTTAGTTTGTGACACTACGGTTTTTGTACGTTTTGTAAGCAAATGTATGCGTTTTGTAAGCAAATGTATGTGATTTGTAGGTAAATGTATATGTTTTGCAAGCAAACATATATTTTTGTAGGTAAACACATGTGTATTGTAGGCAAATGTATGTATTTTGTGGGCAAATGTATGTGCTTTGTAGGAAAATGTGTATTTTCTAGCTTAATGCATGTGTTTTTAGGTAAATGTATGTGTTTTGTAGGCAAATGTATGCGTTTTAAGGGCAAACATAGGTTTTGTAGGTAAACATATGTGTTTTGTTGCCAGATATATATGTTATGTATGTGTTTTGTAGGCGAATGTATGTGGTTTTTAAGTAATTATATGTGTTTTGTAGGCAAATGTGTTTTGTAGGCAAATATATGTGTTTTGTAGGCAAATGTATGTGTTTTGCAAGTAAATATATGTTTTGTAGGCAAATGTATGTGTTTTGCAAGTAAATATATGTTTTGTAGGCAAATGTATGTGTTTTGTTAGTAAATATGTGTGTTTTGTAGGGAAATGTATATGTTTTGCAGGCACAATGTATGTGTTTTGCAGGCAAAATTGTGTGTTTTGCAGGCACAATGTATGTGTTCTGCAGACAGAATGTGTGTGTTTTGTAAGTAAATGTATGTTTTGTAGGCAAATATAGGTTCTGTAGGCAAATGTATGTTCTGTAGGCAAATGTATGTGATTTTAGGTAAATGTATGTTCTATAGGTAAATGTATGTGTTTTGTAGGCAGATGTATGTGTTTTGTTGGCAAATGTATACGTGTTGTAGGCAAAATGTATATGTTCATAGTTTTTATATAGTATATTTTGGTACATCATTTCTGTCTGTGCACTTTTATTTGTCTAGTTCTGTCGCTATAGCTTTTTGCTATGTCATTTGTAGGAGGAGCATTTGCAAAAAAGCACGAGAAAATAAAATGGGTTAAAGTCAAGGATTTAGAGTTGTGAGTGTATCAGAAGTAAATATATGAATTTCACGAATAAGGTTCATAGTTTTACCGGGAATGATTATGATCCTTGGATAATACAGAGAGAGAGAGAGAGAGAGAGAGAGAGAGAGAGAGAGAGAGAGAGAGAGAGAGAGAGAGAGAGAGAGAGAGAGAGAGAGGAGTGGGGGTGGAGGGATGAGGAAATATGATGTTTAGCGAAGAAAATTATAAAAAATATATTATGTGAGGTGTGATTTCATGACAAAAGGTATCATTGGCAGATGGAGGGGGTACTCAAGAACAGTCTGAGATACATAAGAAAATGGATTACAGAGTAAATGATGTAAATAAACAGATGTAGCATGATGTGGGTAATGTAAGTGTAGGTGTTAATGTAAGTTTGATAATGTGTGTAAAATTGACTGCTGGGGATGTAAGAAGAGGATGAACAATGGAAGTAGACTGAGATATGACTAGACGTGTGATGTTCAGGCAGAGTTTGGAAATTGAGCTCTAAGGCTTACTAAGGAATACGAAGCATTTCTGGATGAAGGAGAGATTTTGATGGAATGTGAGAGAAGATTAATTATTTCGGAGTGTAAAAGTTATGTTAATAGAAGAGACTGTGTTAATTATGCGGTCGTAACATTACTCTTCATACCAAAGAACAAAAATTATAGGGTAGATGTCTGGTTAAGATCTTGTTATGAATACTGTAATGAACTAATAAAGTGTATGGAGAAAGCTTTTATGAACAGTTGTTAGCTAGCTGGTAAACTATCCATATGCATAAGGTCCAGTAGGTAAACTATCCGTAGGCATAATGTCCAGTAGGTAAACTATCCATAGGCATAATGTCCAGTATAATGTCCAGCATAATGTCCAGTAGGTAAACTATCCGTAAGCATAATGTCCAGTAGGT